>NC_063258.1:13496450-13696450 GCF_019578655.1 Ricinus communis
TGGGAAGTAGAAGAGCATATGAGATGGTATATCCGCATCTATTCCATTGTAATGTTGGTGAGTTGTTAAAATTTCGGGGACGAAATTTCTTAAGGAAGGGAGAGTTGTAACGCCTGCATTTTCTCATCATCCATGTTATGTGTATTTACATTTAATCATTGGGCATATGATGGTATATCAATGAAATTTTTATTTTATGAGAACATATATATATTAATTATAAGTAGAGAATAAGAAGCATGATATTAGATTATTAATTTAGATAAGTTGATTAAGTACTTGGGTTATGTGTATTAAGCCTTAAGACTTAATTGAACCAATAGTTGAAGGTTAGGTAAATAGATTGGACTTAAAAGATACAATTAAAAGTTAGTACCTATATATGGTTAGTAAGAATTGATTTAGGGTGATAAAAATAGTTTAGTAGGTGGTGGCATTAAGAGAGGAATATTGGAAATTGGAACCATGAGTAAGCTCATTTTACCTCTTCATTTCTCTAAAATTCGTACATGGCCAAAAACACAAAATTTGGAATAAGAGAGAGGAGTGGAATACCTAGAAAAACTTAAAATTAAGATAGGATTTTGCCAACTATTGAAGGAGCCAAGCTAAAGCTAAAGGATTTAAGCATATTAGCAACCCAAAAGCTGAAATTGGTAAGTTGTTACTTGAGTGTTATTAATTTGTCATTAGGGTTCTTGATTACAAATTGGAAAAACTTCATTTGATGCTCTCATTAATTAATTAAAGGTCTGATTATCATGAATTAGTAGAGTATTGAATGATTGCATAAAGATTAAGCTTGATTTGAGTTTAAGTATGTTAAGATAGAAAACTGTCAAAATTCCAGCAACCTTGATGTTCTGTATTTTAGGCATAACATGGATTATATAAGTCCAAATTAAGCTTAATTGGTGTCTATGGAAAGTTTAATGAGTCCTCTATAACTTTGTAGTTTTGTGATTTTGCTATTTTTGCCGTTTTGGTTGCTTAAATTGAGCAAACAGATTTCTGCTCGGGTACAACTAGCTGTATGACCCTTGCTCAGTAATTTGAAAATAATTAAATCTATAGAAGTCGGAATTGAGTAATTCTTCTTGGAGATGAAACTAGACACATAAATGGATATGTCTATTTAATATGAGAGTTTTGTATTAAGCCAATTTTGCCCAGCAATAAATATACCTTGGTACTAAATTCTGTCTAGAAAACAGAAATGTTGGAGATTAGTTTTATGCAATTTATTGATGTTAATTTGAGTTAAATTGGTATTTAACTAGATGGGAAATATTTATAGGATATTAAAACAGTAATTGAGAGTCTTAGAGGAAGAGTTAGACCTATGAATTAGAGAGGGGATGATCTTGTAGTGCATTAGAACTCGCATTTACATGAATATTTGTAATATGCATGAAATGTGAATTGATGAATGTGTTGACAGGTACTCAAAGGCCTGGAAAGGAAGTTGTGGAGAAAGGAGGTTCTTATATGCTAAAAGAATAAGTATATTTTGAGTAAGTAAATAGTTAATATTTGCTATGTTCATATATTTAATCAAATGTTCCGCAAATGGTTGCGTTTGCTTAATATTGTTTATGTTTGAATGACTGAGATGGAAATGATTGGTGTTGAGTGGAACAATTGTTATTGCTGAAATATGATATAAGTGAAATGATTGAATTGTGATGTTAAGTGCATATGTGCATGTGAATGGTGGATTCCCCTGTGAAAAAAAAGATATATATATAAAGCCTTGGGAGGCTAAAGCCTAGAGAGGCTATAAAAGTGTATAATGTGAGATGAGGCGAGCGACTTACGTGTGTGATATGTGAGGATGAGGCGGAGCAGCACATTAAAGGGGATCCACAAGCCGTGAGAACTAACCATAATTGTTGAATTGTATTTCTTCTATGATGGTTGTAATGAATTGAGTAGAATGGTATGACTTTATACCTAAACTATGAATATCATGGAAAGTTTTGTGATTGGGTGGAAATTGTATTAAGTGTATGTGATATAGATTATGTTGATTATTTATTTACTGAGCTGGAGGCTCACCCCTCTCCAAAATTTTTCTTTTCAGGTTTGTAAATAGTAGTGCATCCGTTGGTTGTATGCGAAGTCTAGCTTTTAGCAGTTCTGTCAAGTTGGGCCAGTTTTGTGAAGTCTCCTCCTGATGCATTTTTGTATGCAGTTATGTGATATATATGGAAGTATGCCTTATAAGGCATAAGAAGATGTTGTAATACTTGTTAAATGATGTTTAAGTATAATCATATGTTTATATGTTAATAACCTTGTGTCTGGATTCTTAACAACCTATATATTGATCTATCTACCTGTAGTATATATTCTACGACGCTTGTATGCTTCCTGGCTAATGTTTATTGGTTAGCATGTGATGAGGGTGTTACATTAGCTCCTTAACCCATGCCACGGCCAACACCTACAGTTGTGGCATTATCATCATCATTATAGACTAAATCTAAATCTTCCTCATTTCCTACCAAGTTTTGCCTATTGTTTCCTACACGAGCATTATCATTGATTTGCTCTAATTAGGCTCTTTGGTTGGCTACCATATATAACTACATCTTCTCCACAGCCTTATTGATGTTCATTATACTCCATTAAACTCTTTCATTGTCATGTGGGCGTACCTAATAATACTCCAATCCAAATTACTTCATTGAATGCCTCCCAAACATCAAAATGTTGGCATTACTATGCTTGGATTAATAAAGCAACATAATTTGTCCCTTACGCACCTGGATTTATGTCTCGTCTTGCTTCATCATCAAGCTAAGCCTAATGCCACCGGTCAAGCTTATCAATTGAGTTTCCGTGATTCCTTATGATAATCCTTATGTTATTAGAAGTCATCTTGCTTAGAGGATCTGATGCAAACCTAAAGCCCAAGGAGCCAAGTAGCCAACCACGTCAAGGAGATCAAGTCCAAGCCCAAATGATCCATTAATATCAAGTTCCAAGCCCAAATGATTCTTTAATATCAAGTTCCAAGCCAAGTAGCCAAAATTAATTAGGAAATAATAGCAGCCGCGCCTTGTGGTTATTTAGAAGTATTAGTGCTTGTTTTGGTCATTCCTTCCTATATCAAAGATGCCAACTTTGTTTCTTGTTTTGTCATTTAGGAAACATTCTAATAATGCCTAATATACTACTTAGGCATTTTTTAGGAGAAACTCAAGGGGGAGGCACCATTTTAATTTATTAGGAATATCTCCTTGATTTACTAAATCAATTAAGTTGCTTATTTTGCTATTTAAGAAGATTTTAATTTAGGCTTTATTTTTTATATCCTATCTTAGATTAATTCCTTATTTCATATGGAAATTAGGTTTTGTTTTCTCTATTTAAACTCGTTATACTTATCAAGACTTGTCTTCTGGCATTCCTTTGTGATTATCACTCACCTTCTTCCTTAATCTTGAACGTGGCATCCAAAAGCTTTTCTATACCAAGGTTCACTTCTTCTTATGGAAAGAGGGCTTTTGCACTATAAAAACTACATGCAACTGAATACTTGAGGCTAGTGGGTATATTATTTTAGTTTTCTACCTCACGAAAAATCAATTGATGGGTGCTTTCAAGAACTTTGTGGACTTATAAAGACCCGCACTAGTAAACCTACACTTATCATTCACGTCCTTCCTTTATGTTGCTAGACATCACTTATAATTTATGGGAATGATTAAGGGACAATAAACTAATTGTTTCCTTAGTTGGTTAAAGTGTTTTAATTAATATTGAAGAGTTCAATATTGAACTCTGATTGCCAATTAATAATGAACCTAGAAAGTCACACACGTTAAGATCAACTCAAGCACGACGATTGACTTAACTTGTACCTCAAGTAGGAACACTAGTACCTTCTGAAGTTAAAGTCCATAAATGTCTAAATAATGTATAATATATAAGTGTTATATATTGAAGGAGCTTGACACATGTCATCACAAGAGAGTTTATAGTGACATGGGTTTGTATAGTAACTTGAAACATGTCATCATAGAAAGGTTTTATGATGACACGTACTAAGAAAGTAGCTTGATACGTGTCATCACTAAAAGGGTTTTATAATGAAATATGTTAAGAAAGCTACATGACACGTGGTGCCAATATAACTTGATACGTGTCATTACAAAAGAGTTTTATGATGACATGTATTAATATAGCTTGATACCTGTCATCATAAAAGAGTTTTATGATGACATGTGTCAATATAGTTGTACACGTGTCATCACTAAAGAATTTTATGATGACATGTGTGAATAAAGCTTGCAAAATGTCATCACTAAAGAGTTTTGTGATGACATGTGTTAATACTACTTGACACATGTCATCACAAAAGAGTTTTATAATGACATGTGTTTGTACAACTATGTTAAGGATTATGTATCCTTAACACTATATAAGAGATTTTCTTACTTCTATTATCATACAGTGATATAATTTGACATACTTACGATTATAATAAGGTTATCATAGTAGGAAACTTAGAAGAGGAGGAGTTTTTCATCTTTAAGGATTGAATAGCTTTGCTTGAAATTAATTAGGTGAGATAATCTGGAGGGTTTGCAATTGTGAATCTCTATATGATTCTCTAACATAAACATCATCAATAATCAAGAATTTAATTCTCCTCTTCAAAGGTTGTAGTCTTTTTCTTTGTGTTCTTCATGTTCATAAAAGAAAAGTTATTTCCTTTTTCAATTTAAATCCTTAATTACAACTTGTTTTGCAAGTGTGAGTTTTGATAAGTCTGCAAAGTTCTTGAAAGAATCCATAACTTGATTTCCCACAAGGTAGAAAAATGAAATAACATGCTTACTAGCCTCAAGTATTCAGCTGCATGCGGTTTTTTTAACGGGAAAGCCCTCATTATATAAGAAGAAAAATACTAGAAGCTAAATATGAATAAATAAATAAAGAAAGATGAATTAACTAAAATCAAATCAAGGACCAGACATGAGTTGACTAGTCAACAACATTCGTAATTCCAAATTTTATGAGCCAGCCTAACAAAAATAAAGGAAAATTTGCATAGGCTTACTTAATAACAATTCGACAGAATATATATCCTAAATATCAACACTCGCGCTTGGATTTGCACGTTGTTTTGCTTGATCATCAAGTCACACTCCAAAGCCACCAGTCAAGCTTGTGAATTCTGTTCCCATGATTCCTTACGCCAATTCTTCTGTCATCGGGAGTCCTCGTGCCTAGAGGAATAATGAATGATGGAGACCCTAATGGTGCCTGTACTTGATCAACTAATTTTCTTTCTTTGCTTTTGTTCAAGCATTATATCAGTGCTTATGATTACCGCTTCCACGCACTTTCACTCAACACTTGTGTTTATACTCCCCATATAAAACAAAACCACATCATAATAGATAGAGATTAGAAAGGGAGGCAAAAAGAGAAAAACAAAGTAGTTACATAGGTGGGATTTCAAATCCAATAAGGAAAGAAATCAAAACTTCTTTGTACTCTTCCATACGGCTAAGTGTAAGGATAAAATTGAATTTATTTCCAATCCTTGTGTCATAAGGAGTCCTTGTGCCTAGAGGACCAAGGAATGACGAAGGTCCCAATGGTGCAAATCCTGAATCGGAATATTTAGGCGTGGCTCGATTCTCACTGTTCCCTTTCTCCTCCAAAAGATTTATCCGCGATCATTTTGAGAAAGATATCAATACTCGATTAACTAATTTTCTTTATTTGCCTTTGTCCAAGCATTGGATCGGAGCTTATGATTGTCGCTTCCATGACCTTTCACTCAACATTCATGTTTATGCTCCCCAAATAAAACTAAATCCTCAAACTAAACAAAGATTAGAAAGATAGGCACCAAATAATTGAACCAAATTAGAACATAGGTAGGATTTTGGATCCGATAAGGAAAAAATACAATTTTTTTATTGTCTTCCATATGACTAAGCGTAAGGATAAAATCTAATAGATTTAAACACAAGGGTAGACAAAGAACATATAAGGGAAGGATATAAGTAATAAATCAAAGTTCGCTAGTGCGAGTCTTAATGAGTCCAAAAAGTTCTTCAAAGAACCTACAACTTGATTTCCCACACTGTAGAAAACTAAAACAATATGCTCACTAGCCTCAAGTATTCGGTTGCATACAATTTGTATAGTGTGAAAGCCCTTATTCCATCAGAAGAAAAAACTTGAAGCTAAATATGAATATATAAATACAGAAAGATGAATAAACTAAAGTCAAATTAAGAAGCAGATAGTAGTGGGCTGGTCAACAACTCTCGTATCCCAAATTCTGTGAACCAACTTAACAAAAATAATTGAAAATTCGTGTTGGCCAACTTAACAACACTCCGACCTAAATTAATTCATTATATGCATCCCAAACATCAAAATGCTTATATTACTACTTGTATTATGCTTGAATTAATAAAAAACCAACATGATTTCTCCCTCACGCGAATGGATTTACATCTCGTCTAGCTTGATCATCAAGCTAAGCCCCAATGTCATCGGTCAAGCTTGTCAATTGCGTTCCAGTGTTCCATTATGCCAATCCTTGTGTCATTAAGGATTCCTCATGCCTAGAGAAACAAGGAATGACAGAGATCCTAAGGATGCAAATCTTGAATCATAATATTTGGGCGTGCCTCAATTCACGCTGTTCCCCCTCTCCTCCAAAATAATCATCCGCGATTATTCAAAGAATGATATCAATACTCGATCGGTGCCTATGATTGTTGCTTCCACGTTGATAAGCTAATTGTGATAGCTACAATCTAAGGCAGTGAACCTATCGATGCAGTCTAGCACTTATGGCAAGTATCAAGGTCGTATTCCTTAGGAAAGTGAGAGCCTAAAGTTACTTCTTTGTTTTTTGTTATATTAACCTAAAATGAATGATGAATAATTTCTAAACTAACTAATAGCTACAAGCTAAGTTCTAAGGGAGATGCAGAATGAATGGATAAATGAAATAACCAAGATAAGAAAGCAAATCCAAAGGGAACCTAAACTAGTTGGCAATTAAGCAAAAGATAAAGGATTGATGAGTCCAATTATGCTACCCGTGGATAAATTCTTAACTGAATTCGGTTTCTCTGTCGAGATAACCGAATTCCTAAACCTAATAACCTAAAGCTGGAATCTCTTCCTAACGATTGATTCTTAAATTAGCATTAAGCTTTAATCCGCCTCTATTAAGCTTTGTTAATTCTTAATCCGGCTTGTTAATTATCCTTATCTCTAAGTGATTATTAACCAATTCTTGCTATTCAAAATTCTAATTGCCAAATGGACTTCTCAATCATACAAAGCAATTTAAACACCACAATTCACAACGTCTCATGAATAATGCATTATCTTATTAATACTGAAAGCAAGAAGAATACAAAACTAACTCAAACAATCCAACAATATAATATTAAGCCAACATAGTAAAGAAATCACAATGGATTTAATCAATCTAGCTAAACATGTTCATGATTAAAACAACTAGGAAATCAATTACAATGGAAGAATAATGAAAATGAAACATGTACACCATTTTCTCTCGAATTGGATGAACAGCTCCAAATCTGGATCTGCACTATGATTAATCTCCCAAATTGCCTCTTGAATTGCTCCACTACTATTCTGCACTCGGAACCTTGCGATTCCAGGGTTCTTCCTCCCTGCAACTTTCTGCCGCACTCAACATTGTGCAAAAACCGAACCAGCCACCAAGGCTCTCTCTCACTCCTTCCTCCTCTCTCCAACCCTAAAAAATTTATTTTCCTTATATATTTATTTCAGCACGGCCAGAGTCCAGGCTGTGCTGAAATTATGGATCTCACCAAGTAGGTTTTCACCATGGCCATGCCCCCGCCCGTGCTGTCCACCACGGGCCATGCTGGAGGCCATGGTAGCTACGGAAACAGTGCCCAAACTGCCAATTTCAAGGATCAAGAGCCAATGGTTGGTCATGGCCAGAGTCCAGGTCGTGGTGATCAGCACGGCCTTGACCTAGGCCGTGCTCAATGCATGCACTGCGGGCGCTTTTCCGATCTTGATGAATTCTCATCCGTTTCTGCATGTGTTGATCTATAATTGCTTAAACACCGATGACTCAAGTCACGAACCAATGCCTTACCGGGATCACTCAAGTCACTCAAAGTGTATGTTAGGTGAATAACATATCCCTCAAAGCAAATGCACAAGACCCGCTCACCATAGGCTTGCTCAGAAATCATATCTTCGCTACTGTGAATAAGTAAATACCAAAATCAAAGGGTCTTTACCGAGGTTGTAATAGGGCTAAGGTAAAGGTACGGAGATTTAGACAGAACTATGAAAATGCTGGAATTCGTGTGATAAACAACAATATATGCTCAAAGGATTAAATGCCTAAAATACAAAAAGAATTATTCACTAAGATCCCTACTTCATAGAATAATGCTCACAAATGCTCTAAATCCGATAAAGAGATAAATAATTAAAGAATTTTATTTATTATATTTTTTCTTTTCTTCTTCTTTCTTTTTCTTTCTCTTTTTCTTTTTCCTTTTTTTTGTTTGAATAATGAACTAGCAGCTTATTAGCGACCGCTGCATACGACTCGAATAAACATAAAGAATAACAAATACAAATTGGATCAAAGGGAGCATCTAAAATATAAAAAAAAAAGACTTAGTGAATTTATCAACATAGCAACTGGCATTTTAATCACACATAAGTTTGAGCAAATAACAAAAAGAAATTCCAACATAAGGGTAAAGGAAAGATAAATGTAAACAATGGTATAATTGAAGTGTATAGGTGTAGATTATGAAGAAAAGGTTAAGGCTCAAAACTGGCTAACTAATGGAAATATAAGGGGGTAAGCTTTTGGTCAAATGTGGTGAATCCTAAATCGCCCAAATCATCTAATGGTGTTCACAATATTCATGTAACTTCAACACGCATTACAAAGCAAGTTCTAGAAGTAAAGTCAAGTACAATGCACACTCAAACAAGAAATATAAAGAGCATAAGTATAATGAATTCTCAACAGGCTCAAAATCTCACTTTGAGGTGTGGTATTAGGTGCAATTGGTTCACAACATCATTAATCGAATCATTACTTAAGAAACACATGCATATGACATTATTAAAGTTCTAAGTTAAATTTTGAAAATTCAAAAAAAAATTAAATACCACTAGTTTAACCCGGCAGGGTTGATGTGTAAAATATCATTAATTATTTTCCAAGGACAATGAACAATAAAGAAAAGTAACTACAATTCTATAAATCAAGTCATCAATCAGCTCAAAAATAACATACTCAAGTGCATAAAGACACAGTGTCCTAACATCCTAACAATACACAACACCTAGTGATAGCAATTTCAGATATATCTAAAAACCATATGAGAGAGTAGGATTATACACAACCACCCCACACTTGAAGAACACATTGTCCTTAGTGTAAAATGTGATGGATACCCCGCATGGAATGCTCAACTAAAAGAACAAAGGCAATACATTCCAAGTGCATGACATGTATGAAAAATAAGGTAAATAATTGCAGAAAAATAAAAAGATCTAGGGACTGCCCTGATCATCCATCGAGGCGGATGATGTGGAAATTCAGTGCCTCCTTGGTAGAATCTGAAAATAATAAAATAAAGAAATAATCGAACTGAAAATAATGATTAAATAAAATAAGAAAACTTAAAACCAATAAAATGTTTCAAAATGAAAGGGTAGAATATTAAAAATGAAAATGGAATTTGGGGTGCCTCCCAAAAGCTCCTTTTTTATGTGATGAGTCTTCTTAGTTGGACTCATGGTGAAAAGCAAATGGTGGGGATTGATGACCATCCATCCTTCTTCTAAGCAAATGGCTTCAAGTATCCGCTTAGAGGGATAATCGTCAATTTCTTCTTCCTGACTGTCAAGTAAACTGCCAGTATGATGGGCAATACTCGCTCCTCATATAATTGTACGTAGTCATGATGCTCTAGGGGCTCTTCCAATTTGAAAGCTGAAGTTTCACCAATTGGAAGGATCAACGGTTGGGCAATTTCTTCAGGCACGTCAATGGTTTTCTCTAGTCCTTGGCTTGGTTCACTTGCTAGAAGAAACTCGAGCTCCTCCAAGACTTCTTCATTGGATACCTCGTGCTCATCTTCCATCATCGAAGGGACTTGTGGAAAATCCACCAAAAATTCCTCTAACTGCAACTCAGCATCATCAACTGTATATTCTTGTTGATAGTCTTTCAGAGGAATCATGTTCGCCTCTTCCTTTTCTAGTTCCATCTCCATGTTCAAAAAAATCATCCTGCACAGAAGCATCATTGTCAAACATAGTAGATAAACCAGAAAAATTCTCACCTGAACGCAAAGTGATGGCACTCAAATGTTCCTTGGATTCAGTAGCGTTTGATCGAGTTCCCCATTGTTCTACTGCTAGTAACTTGAAGATCAAGCCCACTTGATGCTCTATGTTCTTAATTGAGGCTTGTTGACTTTCAAGTACCCTCTCTGTTTGTTGGAATCTATCATCAAGACTTGCAATGAATCTCATCATCAGCTCCTCTGACAGTAACTCTTGATCTTGAGTTGAAGGTGCAAGATTAGGCTGCTGATGTAGTTGCTGAAATCCTGGTGGTTCTTTGACATCTAAGCTCCATCCAAAGGGTGAATGAGTGCTCCATTCTTGATTGTAGGTGCTTCCATACAAGTCATTTGTCCAACTTCCCGTATAATTAATCTGTTCATAGTTATAAGAACAATGAGCAACATCACTATACAATGGACAATCATTACTCAAATGTAAACCACAACAAAATTCACAAAAAACTTGAGATGAAAGGATAGGAGTGGAGAGTTGATCTGTAGCCCTGTAAAATGATTCCACTCGAACTTCTAAAGATGCACGGGTATCCCAATTTTTAGCATTCTCTTGGTTCCTGATCCCATTTTCCAACGTGTCATACAAAGAGTTTAGCATTGAACCTCCTTATCATCCACTACTTGAATCATAAAGTTAACTAAATAAATATGTACACATAAAATAAAATAAATAAATAAATAAATTAAAATTAAAAACCATAAAATAATAATAATAAAAAATGGCTAAATTAACAAATAGCAATTTTCACTATAGTTGATGGGTTCTTTATGCAACCTACACCTAAGGCAGTGAACCTACCGATGCAGCCTAGCACTAGTGAGTATCAAGGTCGTATCCCTGGAGATCGGGTGAACCTAGAGTTACTACTGCTTGCTATGTTATCTAGTCTGAAATAGGGTGTGAAAGTTCTAACATACCAGCTAATGGTTATGAGTGCCATTAAGTAAATGAAGGACAACAATGGACAATTAAAAGACAATTGTAAAGAGAGAAATAAATCCAAAAGGGAGCCTAAGTGATGGAATTCTAAAGATGAATTTTATGGATTGCTGATCTTGCTTACCCGTGCCTAAATCCTGAATTGAATCCCGGTTCCTCTCTCGAGCTTACCGGATTCCTAAACCTGCACTAACCTAATGGAATCTCTTCCTATCAGATTACTACAAATTAGCATTAAGTATGATTTAAGACTATTAAGAGTTGTTAGTTCTTAATCCGTGAGTAAATCAACCTCATCTCTAAGTGTTAACTACCAGTCCTTACTATTCAAAATCCAGTTATAACAAGCATTTCTCAATGTCAAGAAACAACCTAATAAACAATTAATCTAACGTCTCAAATTAACTGCATCAAACTTTTATTACTGAATAGCAAGAAGATTGCAAGAATGACAATTATAAAAAACTAACAATTAAGCATAATCCATCAACAAAGGTGAACCCTAATGGATTCAAAAGATCTAGCTGCTCATGTTCATAGTCAAAGCAATTAAAGAACAAAGTAAGGAAAAACAAATTAAAGGTATGTACACCCTTCTCTTTCAAGCTGAATGAGAAACCCTAAATTTGCAAATTCAAAATCTCAAACCCTAGTTGCCTCTTAAATGCTTCCAAAGTTTGTCTTGATCTTCAATTAGAATTCAAAATCGCCTATATAGTTGATTCAACGAGTCCAGTCAGGTCCGATTCAAGACTACCAAGTCCAGTCAGGCCGAATCTGTAGTCTGTTGTGCTGAGCCACCACAGGCCGTGCCCAAGGCGGTGCTGATCCACCACAGGCCGTGGTGGAGGCCGTGGTGGCTACGGAAGGCGTGCTGAAATGGCACAATTGGGTATAACCTCTTGATAATTTAGCACGACCGGAGTCCAGGCCGTGCTCAACCCTCGGGGTGCTTGTTCTCGCCCAATTTGATGGATTTTGCTCCGTAATCACACGTATTTCCCTCGATTACTGATGGTGTCCTTCGAAAATGACCTGAAACAAAAAGGGAAACAAAAGACAAGTGATTCTAGCATAAAACGGGATAATCATGCATAAAAATGTGAACAATCGGGCATGAAAACATGTGTAGTATGATGCTTATCAAATTACCCCATGCTTAAACTTTTGCTTGTCCTCAAGCAATTTACAACTCACTCCTCAAAAGATATCAAATATCTCAATCAACTGCATTGTAGGAGGTTAGCTCAAAATAAATTTCAAAACTCCGTAATGATTTTTCCCAAAATCCCCAAATCACTAAATCCTTAAGAGAAAGAGCAAACTTAATAAAGTTGCTAAAGTTAAAATGATAAACCATCTAAATTAAGAAATTGAGAATCATGCCTCACAAGATATCACTCAAAACACACAAGTGTATATAGGTGAAAGAAGATCGCCAAGCTCTCAACGCAAAAATACAGAAAAAGTGCTTACCATAGGCTTGCTTATGGATTCAATCTCCACTACTACGAAATAATCAATAATCATGATCAAAGGGTCTTGAGCCAGGTTGTAATGGGGTTAAGGTAAGGTACGTATAAATATGGAAAGTAGGCTAGAAGTTGCTGGAAGTTAAGCAAGTAATGCAAGAAAGTAATGAAGGATCAAGTGCTGTACCAAAATGAACACTAAGTTGCTCTAAAAATAAGATGATGCTCGAAATGAACTAAATTAATACTTTCTACTTTCTTTTTGTTTGTTTGTTTTTTTTTATATATAAATATATATACTATGTATATATATTACAACAGCTTATGTAGGAGTTGTTGGTTATTGATACATACAATAATTGAAGGAAGCATCTATGAAAAATCTAGCAACTTAGTGAAATATATGAATGCAGATTGATCCAAAGTAAAATGCAGCATAACTTATATAATTTCCAGCAACAATGGTAGAAAGAATGGTCAAATGAATAGAAGTGATAAGATGAGTGTCACTGTTATTATTGTCACGAAAGGAATGGCTAAGGCTTAAAATTGGTTCACTAAGGGAAAAATAGGGTTAGGCTTTTTGGCCAAATTGTGTAAATCCTAAGTGCCCAAATCATCTCACGATTATTGACAATTCATGTAATTTCAATAGATATCGTAAAGCAAGTTCTAGAAACAGAGATTCTGTAAAATGCTCACTAATGAAGGAAAAGGGAGCATAATAGTGATGCACCAATTGGCTCAAAATCTCACCATTTGAGTGATTTAAAATTGCATGAATTCTCAACCCAAAGTTTAAATAGTCAATCACAATAATAAGCAGCAATATTAACAGTGTTTTATATCTATGATAAAGTAATATGGAAGAATTAAGGAAAAATACCAGTTTTACCTGGCTGGATTGTAGTTGAGAGATTTATTCATTGCCTTCTTCCGAACAAGGTTCGATAAAAGCTATAAGGGAATCCATTCAAAGGAGAAAAAAGTCATCAACTACTTAATTAAAACAAAACTCAAGATAGGCACAACATTGGTAGGTCCCTACCCCACATTTTAGTATAACACTGTCCATAGTGTTAGAGAGATTTAGACTGAGGAAGCATATGATTCACACATTATGGTTATGGAAGATCATGCTGAATTTTTTTTTTTTAATTAAAAAGGCATAGTGTTCTACTTAACATAAACAAACAAGTGCAAGGAAATAACATAAAAGTAAACAAGCTACAAGCAAGAAAGTAAAAGGAGATAACAAATTGAAAATAAAAAAAATAAAATAAAATAAAATAAAATAAAATAAAATAAAGAAAAAGGATGGAGGAAAATATCACAAATTTTTTTATTTCCGGCTAGAGTCTCACGGTGTATCCTCACTAGTTGGATCTGCTTCGGAAGTTGGGGGAAATTCTTTGAGGGAGGTTGCGGTGGTGGATCAGGGTTTGTGAAGCATGTCGCCAAATCGAACTCCATATCATCAATGAGCCATTGATTTTGTGCTCCGACCTCTTGCATCTTTTGAATCCGCACTACTATGAAGTCATTCGGGTGGCCTGTCTTTCTAAACCACTCAGAACTGTTGAAGTGTACCGCTCAACCTAACCGTGCCTTCGCTTTCTTCTTGAAACCGCACAAACTCGCAGGTCGGCCAAAGCACCGATCCGACGCTCGATGGCTCTACCGAATGAGAGGATGAGGCTCCGGATGAAGGCATAAACACTCTAGGCCGGGTTAGGAATCCTAACATCGGGAATCCCGGTACCGACGGATGTTGGGCTCCTCTAGCCGCTGCCTCTCTAGCTTCCCTGACTATTGTGCTCACGAGCCTATATTCAATACCATGTGGATGTCTAGTGGCCGTGATCATCTGCATGTTGATCATTTGTCTGATCCCTAGTGGTGTCATGTCACCAATATTTGAAAGCTCCGACAGACAGTCGTCCAATACATCTAGTCTCTTAGCTAACCTAGTCACATACGGACCGAAACAACAACGCATCTTCTTTTGAGCGTCTACTATAAATGAACGGACTTGGCGAGCCAATAAATATCCCAAGTCTAGCTTCTTCCGATGTTGCATAGCCCAGAGAATAAAGACATCAGTCTGTGTGACTGCCCCAAAACTGTCCCCTCTGCCTGTAATGGTGTAAGCTAGTAGGGTATGAATGTAGCGGAAATGGTCCGGTAGGCTAGATACCTTAGACCTGCTTGGGTAGTATGTTTTCGGCCTCATTACCAATGAATCCCACATGGCGTCATATGAAATTGGGTGGATGTAGAGACAACCCTGATACTCCTCCGCCGAGATGTCTTGTTCAGTCCATAATCCCAAATGCATTCCAAATTGTGGGACCGACATCGAGAACTCCCTTCCCCCAAGCCTAAAATAAATTGCATCAGGCTGATGCCAGTTTGTGATCTGTTGCTGCAGGAAGAAGGTGCTGAGGAACTCGATCGTAAGCTCACGGTAGGTTGGCTCAATAATGTCAAAGAATCTCGCATATGGCAGAGTCTCGATCAGTGTGTGCACATCTTGAGCCAATCCCACTCTCTCTAAGGATGTGAAGTCTATGCAACGGCCCGCCATCACTTGCTTCCATCTCATGACTTGGAATCTACTTTCATTGTCTGCATTAGGGAATGTCCACAATGGATGACGGCCAGGTGTGGATGGATTCACAGCAGGTGCTCTCCGAGGTTGGACTATTTGCTTTGCATGCTGTAGGCACATTTTATTTCCACCAAAACCCCACACTTATCAATTTCATAACCAACTACACCACAAACACAACAACTAATGTAGATTAACCTAACCAAGGTCATATAGTTACAATATAAAGCCACCAAAATATCCTAGCATGTCCTAACAAAAGTATATGTCTAAAATAGAAGTGAAATCATTATAATAAAAAAAAATATAATGCAACAAATGAAGGGACTTACCTGAGTTCGCTTAGGAAAGTGAGAAGGGTGAGATAGGGGTATAAGAACAACACCTTTGAGCTAAGAAAAACAAAAGGGAAGCAAAATTTTCGGAGGCCTCCACATCTTATAGGCAAGGTTTCAGCACGGGTGAGGGTAAGGCCGTCAAGACGGCTAGGACTCGGCCGATCCTTTAGCCTTCTTTGGATGCTCCTTGGCACGGGCATTGGCGGCCGTGCTTCCAAAGACGGCTAGGGTTGTGTCCCGTACGCCTTCAAGCCGTGACAATTACTCTTTATCCTTCAACACGGTCTTGACTCTGGCCGTGCTCATCAGCACGGCCTGGTGATGCAGCCCGTGATGGCCACGGAAACAGTGGTAAAACGGAGTGTTTCTAGGCTTGCCTTTTGCCGACTCGAGTCGCCTTGCCCCCTTACCTATAATTAACACATATGCATGTAATTAGATCATTAAACAAGCAGATATGGTCAAACGGAAGAGTTTGTCCTCTTCGATTCTATAAGTCCGAAAAATTAAAATTAACCTAATTATTTTTAAGCAACTATAATAAAGTCAAATGAAAATAATGAAACAATCACAACAAATTAAAAACATCAAAGTATAATCCAAGTCGAATGTACAGAAGTGCTTATTTGCAGAGTCTTAAGCGTGACTCATTCGGATCACCCTTTCTGTGCATACAGAGCCAGGTCAACTCGTTGCTCACTATCCAACGAGTTACAATGATATCGCTTTAGCCGATGGCCGTTCACTTTGAAGTTCCCCTTCTCTGGATGATGCAACTCTGCCACTCCATATGGAAAGACTTGTCCGATCTGAAATGGTCCAGACCAACGAGTCTGTAGCTTTCTAGGAAACAGACGAAGGCGAGAGTTGTAAAGCAGCACTCGATCCCCAACCTGAAATTCCTTAGGCTCACGAATCCTTTGATCATGCCATTTCTTAGTCCTTGCTTTGTAAGTTGAGGAGTTTTCGTATACTGCCAGCCACTCATCTAGCTCACTCAGCTGCCATTGTCACTCCTTACCTGCAGAATCAATATCAAAGTTACAAGTTTTAAGGGCCCAAAGTGCCCTATGCTCTAACTCAACAGGCAAATGACATGACTTTCCATAAACAAGGCCATAGGGCGTAAAACCTATAGATGTCCTAAAAGCAGTCCTAAATGCCCATAATGCATCATCTAACTTAAGAGTCCAGTCCTTCCTACTGGTACTAACGGTTCTCTTTAAAATACGTTTAATACCCCTATTAGTTACCTCAACCTGCCCACTAGTTTGGGGGTGATAGGGAGTAGAGAACCGATGAGTAACTCCGTACCGCTTAAGTACTTTCTCTAATTGGGTGTTGCAGAAATGTGTTCCTCTATCACTAATAAGCACCCTAGGTATGCCAAACCTAGCAAACAATCGCTTAAGGAACCTGCAGACAACCCTAGCATCATCAGTGGCTACAGCGTGAGCTTCAGGCCACTTAGAGAAATATTCAACAGCAACCATAATGTACTTATTACCATACGAAGAGGGAAAGGGTCCTATGAAGTCGATGCCCCAGACATCAAAAATCTCAACGACTTGCACACTGGTTTGAGGCATCTCATCACGAGAAGAGATATTACCTGCGCGCTGGCAAGGGTCACAAACCTTAACAAATTTCCGTGCATCTTGGAAGAGCGTAGGCCAATAGAATCCTGCCTCTAGCACCTTCCTCGCAGTATGGTTTGCTGCTTGATGACCTCCAGTGGGTCCCTCATGGCATTGCTTCAATATTTGGAGAGTCTCCTCGCCATATACACAACGGCGAATCACTTGATCTGCACATACTTTAAATAAAAAGGGATCTTCCCAAATATAGTATTTCAAATCAGCGAAGAATTTCTTCTTTTGCTGATACGTCATACCCTTTGGTAGAACCCTAGCAACCAAATAGTTAGCATAATCAGAAAACCAGGGAGTATCAGTGTATACCTGAGTGACATACAAATGTTCTTCTGGAAATCGATCATCTATGGTCGTCTCATCAAGTGCATCTAAGTGAGGATTTTCCAATCTCGATAAATGGTCCGCTGCCAGATTCTCCGCGCCCTTCTTATCCTTGATCTCGACGTCAAATTCCTGTAACAAAAGAATCCACCGAATCAATCTCGATTTCGCATCATTTTTCAGGAATAAGTACCTCAATGCCGAGTGGTTCGTGAAGACAATGGTTTTGGAGAGAACGAGGTATGATCTAAACTTGTCGAAGGCGTAAACAATTGCCAATAACTCCTTCTCTGTGGTGGTGTAGTGTTCTTGGGCTCCTGTCAAGGTCTTGCTAGCGTAGTAAATGGGTTGAAACTTCTTTTCAATCCTCTGTCCAAGCACAGCTCCAACTGCATAATCACTAGCATCGCACATCGGGCAGCCCCAATCGGGAGAAACCATGATTGGGGTCAGAGTTAGAAGTTTCTTAAGTAACTCAAAAGCTGCCACGCATGCATCATCAAAAATAAAAGGTACATCCTTAACTAAGAATTGAGTGAGGGGCCTAGCAATCTTAGAAAAATCTCTAATAAATCTCCTATAAAACCCTGCATGGCCCAGAAAACTCCTAAATTTTAACAGAACTAGGAGGAGGTAGCTTAGATATTACTTCTACCTTAGCTCTATCCACCTCCATCCCAGCCTGAGAGATCTTATGCCCTAAAACAATCCCCTCTCTAACCATGAAATGACATTTTTCCCAGTTTAGTACCAAGTTAGCCTGAATACATCTAGCTAATATGCGCTCAAGGTTTGCCAAACAAAGAGAGAAAGAATTACCAAAAATAGAGAAGTCATCCATAAATACCTCCATAGACTCCTCAATCATGTCCTAAAAAATAGCCATCATGCACCACTGAAATGTAGCTGGTGCATTGCACAGTCCGAATGGTATCCGTCTATAAGCAAACGTCCCATAAGGGCAGGTGAAGGTAGTCTTCTCTTGGTCCTCAGGTGCAATAGGAATTTGAAAGTAACCTGAAAAGCCATCAAGAAAATAATAAAACATGTTACCTGCTAAACGTTCAATCATCTGATCAATGAAAGGAAGAGGAAAGTGGTCCTTCCGAGTTGCATCATTAAGCCTACGGTAATCAATGCAAACCCGGAAGCCTGTTACCGTTTGAGTCGGGATCAGCTCATCCTTCTCATTCCTTACCACTGTGATGCCTCCTTTCTTGGGTACAACCTGCACAGGACTAACCCACGAACTGTCAGAAATGGGATATATCAAACCTGCATCAAGAAGTTTAATTACCTCCTTCTTTACCACTTCTTTCATGTTCGGATTGAGTCGTCTTTGAGGCTGAACGACCGGCCTGAAACTGTCCCCCAATGAAATCTTATGAGAGCAGAAACTTGGATTTATGCCCGGGATATCAGCTATATTGAAAGCAAAGGCCTTCTTGTACTTCCTTAGAACTTCCAACAGCATGGCTTGTAACTCCTTCAGTTCTAAAACTGGTGGGTCCTCGAATGAAGTATTTACTTTCCGCACCCCAGACCTATCAAGAAAAAGATAAGGATCAGTTGACAAGCTCGGCTCAGAAGCCAATAAAATAGCGAGTTGCTCCAACACTTGCTCGTTGGACAACTCCTCCCCATCCTTAGCTAATGCTACTTGCAAAGGGTCAGAACATAAAATTTCTTGTAAATGGGACTCAACCACATCATCAATCACATCAATAGAACATACAGTATTATCATAGTCCAAAGGATCGCCCCATGGAAGTGGCCAGGTCAAAGGTAATGGTCTCATCATTAACTTTAAGCTTAAGCTTTCCATCGCTTACATCGATAACAACCCTCGATGTAGCTAGGAAAGGCCTACCCAGGATAAGAGGCACAGTGCTATCACCCTCCATATCCATTACCACAAAATCTACAGGAAAGATAAATTTATCTACTTTTACAAGTACATCTTCAACAATACCTCTAGGAATTTTAGCGATCCTATCCGCTAATTGAACACTCATCCTAGTAGGCTTTGGCTCATGCAACCCTAATTTGGCAAATAAACTAGTGGCATTAAGTTAATACTGGCTCCTAAATCAGCCAATGCACCACTAATTGATAAATCACCAATCATACAAGGGATAGTAAAACTCCCTAGGTCTCGTCGCTTGAGTGGCAGTTTGTTTTGGAGAATAGCTGAACACTCCTCATTAAGCACCACCTGACCAAGATCCTCCAACTTCCTCTTGTTGCTCAAAATCTCCTTTAAGAACTTGGCATATTTCAAGATCTCGTGAAATTGCCTCAACAAAAGGTAAGTTAATTTTCACCGCTAAATAAGTCAAGAAACTTACTGACAGTTGTCCACCATATCCCTGTCTCAACCTCGCAGGGATATGGTACCGGGGCCGATGCTCATGGCTCTTTGCCCGCTCTTCTTTCTTTCTCTCATTCTCTACCATCTCAAGGTCCGGTCCTTCCTTACCGGCTCGACCGCATGATTGTATTATCCTTATCGACTAAAGGCTAAGAACCGGTCAAATTCTTACTCGAACGCAAGGTGATACCTTTGCAATGCTCCCTCGGGTTTGACTCATAGTGCTAGGGAGCGATCCTGAAGGTCTCTCCGAAAGCATCTTAGAAATTTGGCCAATTTGAGTCTCCAAGTTCGAATCGAGGCCTGCTGATTCCTAAGTGCACTATCACCACTGGAATCTTGTTTCGTAGATGTCACAAACTTCATCACGAGCTCCTCTAAATTTGACTTCTTTTCTTAGGGAGGAGGAGCTTGTGCAGCCCAAATTGGTTGTTGCTGTGGCTGTTGATGAAGTCTTTGAAAACTGGCTGACCGGGCATTATTGTTCCTCCAAACTGAAATTGGGGTGATTGCGCCATCCAGGGTTGTATGTATTCTTTGTAGGGGTTATTCTCACTGTCTTGGGGCATTCCCATATAATCAACTGTTCAACATCGGAAGATATAGTAGAATTAGATGGAAAACTAATAGAAGATGAAGCAACATACCTCCCGCAAGACAGTCAGACCGTAATGCGGGCCACCACAAAACTTCGCGACCAACGCTCGTTGCATGAACCCAAGCATCTGAGTTGGTCGATCTTCTTGGCTAGAAGCTCCACTTGAGCTGCCAAGGCTGCTGTAGAGTCCACTTGGTTGACCACTCCTTGTCTTCCTGGTCGGCTCCTAGAGGATTGCCACTGATAGTTGTTCATGGCCATTTCCTCTATCAAGTTCTGAGCTTGCTCGGGCGTCTTACTGTTTAGCGCCCCACCTGCTGCAGCATCCACCATCTCGCCTTGCAGGTTCAACCCATCAGAAGGTCCGAACTGCATCCACACCGGCAATCCATGATGTGGGCAGCATCTCAAAAGATCTTTAAATCTCTCCCATGCATCGTACATGCTTTCATCATCAAACTGCATAAAAGAAGATATATCATTTCTAAGTTTAGCAGTTTTAGCGGGAGGAAAATACTTATATAAAAATTTTTCGGCCAACGCCTTCCAGGTAGTGATCGTCTGTTGTGGAAGAGATTGCAACCATCTCTTTGCTCTGTCCCTCAAGGAAAATGGAAACAATCTCAGCCGAATGGCATCATCGGTTGTTCCATTTATTTTGAATGTGTCACAAATCTCCAAAAAGTTGGAGATATGTGCATTGGGATCCTCGATGGGCAATCCTCCAAACTGCACGCTTTGTTGGATCATCTGGATAACATTGGCCTTTATCTCAAAATTGTTGGCCGCTACAGCAGGTCTGACTATACTAGTTTTCGTCCCCCAAAGATGGTCGAGCAAACTCGTACATCGTTCTCTGATCCTCATCGGCGTAGGGGTCATGGTTTTCCATTGTGTCTAGTCTATCCACAGGTACCTCAACCTCAATCTCCTCCTCTTCTAATTGCAACCTCTTCCTTAAGAGTCTGAGGGATCGTTCTGGATCAGATAGAGGCTCTATAAGATTCGAGTTTGAGCTCCTAGTCATAAACTACCTGAAACCGAAAGTCCACATAACCACCGATCAACAAAAATAATATAATAATAAATAATAATAAAATTAAAGAATAAATGAATAAAATAAATAATGACTAAATTAACACAAAAACAATTCACTCTAGTTCACCGTTACAGTTCCTCGGCAACGGTGCCAAAAACTTGATGGGTTCTTTATGCAACCTACACCTAAGGCAATGAACCTACCGATGCAGCCTAGCATTAGTGAGTATCAAGGTCGTATCCCTGGAGATCGGGTGAACCTAGAGTTACTACTGCTTGCTATGTTATCTAGTCCGAAATAGGGTGTGAAAATTCTAACATACCAGCTAATGGTTATGAGTGCAATTAAGTAAATGAAGGACAACAATGGACAATTAAAAGACAATTGTAAAGAGAGAAATAAATCCAAAAGGGAGCCTAAGTGATGGAATTCTAAAGATGAATTTTATGGATTGCCGATCTTGCTTACCCGTGCCTAAATCCTAAATTGAATCCCGGTTCCTCTCTCGAGCTTACCGGATTCCTAAACCTGCACTAACCTAATGGAATCTCTTCCTATCAGATTACTACAAATTAGCATTAAGTATGATTTAAGACTATTAAGAGTTGTTAGTTCTTAATCCGGCGAGTAAATCAACCTCATCTCTAAGTGTTAACTACTACCCTTACTATTCAAAATCCAGTTATAACAAGCATTTCTCAATGTCAAGAAACAACCTAATAAACAATTAATCTAACGTCTCAAATTAACTGCATCAAACTTTTATTACTGAATAGCAAGAAGATTGCAAGAATGACAATTATAAAAAACTAACAATTAAGCATAATCCATCAACAAAGGTGAACCCTAATGGATTCAAAAGATCTAGCTGCTCATGTTCATAGTCAAAGCAATTAAAGAACAAAATAAGGAAAAACAAATTAAAGGTATGTACACCCTTCTCTTTCAAGCTGAATGAGAAACCCTAAATTTGCAAATTCAAAATCTCAAACCCTAGTTGCCTCTTGAATGCTTCCAAAGTTTGTCTTGATCTTCAATTCGATGTTGGAATAAGTGGAATCCCCCCTTCAATTGATGAAAATTGATCTCTCCCGGTCTACAATTGAGGTATAGGAAATATTTGATTAAGTGTGTGTCTTGGAATTGAGTCCAAAAATCGTCCTCTTCAATTAGAATTCAAAATCGCCTATATAGTTGATTTAGACGGCCGAGTCTAAAGGGGAATCTATGGAGCGATCCACCACAGGCCTGTTGGAGGTCAGTGGTGGCTACTAAGGCGTCTTTGAAATGGCACAATTGGGGATAGCCTCTTGATAATTCACGAGTCCAGCCGTGCTCAACCCTCGGGGTGCTTGTTCTCGCCCAATTTGATGGATTTTGCTCCGTAATCACACGTATTTCCCTCGATTACTGATGGTGTCCTTCGAAAATGACCTGAAACGAAAAGGGAAACAAAAGACAGGTGATTCTAGCATAAAACGGGATAATCATGCATAAAAATATGAACAATCGGGCATGAAAACATGTGTAGTATGATGCTTATCAATAGTTTTCAAACATTCCCCGGCAACGGTGCTAAAAACTTGATAAGCTAATTATGTTAGCTACAATCTAAGGCAGTGAACCTATCGATGCAGTCTAGCACTTATGGCCAGTATCAAGGTCATATTCCTCGGGAAAGTGAAAGCCGTGAGTTACTTCTTTGTTCTTTGTTATATTAACGTAAAATGAATAATGAATAATTTCTGAACTAACTAATAGCTACAAGCTAAGTTCTAAGTGAGATGCAGGAATGAATGGATAAATGAAATAACCAAGACAAGAAAGCAAAACCAAAGGGAACCTAAACTAGTTGGGAATCAAGCAAAAGATAAGGGATTGATTAGTCCAATTATGCTACCCGTGGACGAATTTTTAACCGAATTCGGTTTCTCTGTCGAGATAACCGAATTCCTAAACCTAATAACCTAAAGTTGGAATCTCTTCCTAACGATTGATTCTTAAATTACCATTAAGCTTTAATCCACCTCTATTAAGCTTTGTTAATTCTTAATCCGGCTTGTTAATATAGAGGATTGATTATTAACCAATTCTTGCTATTCAAAATTCCAATTGCCAAATGGACTTCTCAATCACATAAAGCAATCTAAACACCACAATTCACAACGTCTCATGAATAATGCATTATCTTATTAATACTAAAAGCAAGAATACAAAACTAACTCAAACAATCCAACAACATAATATTAAACTAACATAGTAAAGAAATCCCAATGGATTTAATAAATCTAGCTAAACATGTTCATGTTTAAAACAAGTAGGAAATCAATTACAATAAAAGAATAATGAAAATGAAATATGTACACCCTTTTCTCTCGAATTGGATGAACAGCTCCAAATCTAGATTTGCACCATGATTAATCTCCCAAATTGCCTTTTGTATTGCTCCACTACTATTTTGCACTAGGAACCTTGCGATTCCGGGGTTCTTCCTCCCTGCAATGCGAAAACCGAACCAACCTCCAGGGCTCTCTCTCATTCCTTCCTCCTCTCTCCAACCCTAAAAAATTCATTTTCCTTATATATTTATTTCAGCACGGCCGCATTCCAAGCCATGCTGAAATTGTGGATCTCAGCAAGTAGGTTTTCACCATGGCCGTGCCCCCGCCCGTCTAGCCACCACGGGCCGTGCTAGAGGCCGTGGTGGCTATGGAAACCGTGCCTAAAGTGCCAATTTCAAGGATCAAAAGCCAATGGTTGGTCATGGCTAGAGTCCAGGCCGTGGTGATCAGCACGGCCTTGACCTAGGCCGTGCTCAATGCATGCACTGTAGGCTCTTGTCCGATCTTGATGAATTCTCGTTTGTTTTCGCACGTATTGATCTGTAATTGCTTAAACACCAATGACGGTCCCATAAATATTCCTAAAACGCAAAAGAACACAAAACACGGGTGATTTGGGAATAAAAGCACAATAATTGCTAAGAACATACGCAATAATATGCAAGCAAATATGTGTAAAACTATGCACATCACACGTACTTTAACTCAACACTCTTGTTTATGCTCGCCAAATAAAGCTAAATAATCATACAAGATATAGATTAGAAAGAGCCGATCAAAAGAACATAAATGGAAGGAAGGACATGAGCGATAAGTATAGGTTCGCTAGTGTGGGTCTTCATAAGTCTGCAAAGTTCGTGAAAGAACCTATAACTTAATTCTCTACAAGGTAGAAAACTGAAATAATATGTACACTAGCCTCAAATGGCGTGCATCTAGTAGGAATTGAACCTATGAATTCGCCAATTATGAGTTGGGCGCTTTAACCATTCAGTAATGAATGCTTAGCAGGGATCCTTGTACATGGTGAATAACCAAATTCCAATTGAAATGAAATCTTTAGGATAGAGTAATGCAATTTAGGAGGAATCAATAAAAGGACATCAATTCAAATCCTGGCTCAGTTGCATGCAGTTTATATAGTGCCATAGCCCTCATTCCATAAGAAGAAGAAACGATAAGCTAAATATCAATAAATAAATAAAGAAAGATGAATAAACTAAGGTCAAATCAAGAACTAGAGAGGAGTTGAGTGGCCAACAACTCTCATATTTCCAAATTTTATGAGCCAGCTTAATGGAAATAAAGGAAAATTCATGTGGGCATACCTAGTCACACTCCGGGCAAATCATTCATTATATTCATCCTAAATATCAAAATGTATGCATTCCGACTTGTATTAATCTACCATTATACCTGATGATACATTGCTATCCATAATGGAAAGGAGCATTTACCTATTTATATAATGATCGTATGGTGGGCCATAAATTGGGAGAATTTGCACCTACTCTAAATTTAGGGACATGCAAAAATGATAATAAATCTCGTTAATTCGTTAATCTTAATTCCTAAATAATTAATATTTAAAATTAATAAAATGAATATTTCATTTTAAATTTAAATAAATATTTAAATATTAAATAAAAATGAATATTAATATTATTAAATAAAAATATTAATATTATTAAATAAAAAGATTGAAATTAATATTAAATAAAATTAATAAAATTAATATTAAATATAAATAAAAATAATAAAAAGAAAATTTCAATTTAATTGAAAATTTTCTTTCATTTTAAAAGTATTTCTCCCTTACGCTTGTCGATTTGCGTCTCATGTTATTTGATCATCAAGTCATGCTTTAATGCCACTAATCAAGATTATCAATTGCTTTCCTATGATTCCTTAATGAAAATAAGAGGAAATTTGTGTGGGTGTACCTAATAATACTTCGACCCAATATACTCCATTATATGCCTCCAAAATATTAAAACACGCTCATTCAAGCTTGGATTAATCAAAAGCAACACGATTTCACCCTTACATGCGTGGATTTACATCTTGTCCTGCTTAATCATCAAGCTAAGCCTTAATGACACCGGTTAAGCTTGTCAATTGTGTTCTCTTGATTCCTTACGCCAATCCTTATGCCATCAGGTGTCCTCATGCCTAGAGAAACAAGGAATGATGGAAATTCCAATTATTCAAATCCTAAATCATAATATTTAGGCGTCCCTCAATTCTCATCGTTCCCCTTATCCTACATAAGATTCGAATGCAATCATTCGAAGAATGATATCACTACTCAATCAACTAATGTTCTTTCTTTGCATTCGTCTAAGTATTGGATCAGTGCCTATGATTGCCACTTCCACGAGCTTTCTCACAACAATCGAGTTTATGCTCCCTAAATAAAACCAAACCATCATACTAGACAAAGAGGAGTTGACTAGTCAACAACTCTCGTAGTCAATTTTATGGGCCAGAATAATAAAAGCAAGGGAGAATTCGTGTAGGCATACCGAATAACACCCCGACCTAAATTAGATAATTATATGCGAAATACAAATCAAAACATGTACATTCCTGCTTAGATTAATTGAAAGTAACATGATTTCTCCCTTACACACGTGGATTTGCGTCTCATCTTGCTAGATCATCAAGTCATACTGCAATACCACTAGTCAAGCTTGTTAATTGCGTTCCATAATTTCTTACACCAATCCATATGTAATCAGGAGTCCTTGTGCACAGAGGAACATGAAATGATGGAGAACCGATGGTGCAAATCTTGAATTGGCATATTAGGGCATGCCTCAATTCTCGTCTTTCCTTATTTCCTCCAAAAGATTGATTCATGATCATTCTAAGGATGATATCAATACTCGATCAACTAATTTTCTTTCTTCTCATTTATCCAAGCATTGGATCGGTGACTATGATTGCTGCTTCCAGGCATTTTCAATCAACACTCGTGTTTATGCTTATAAAACTAAACCATTAAACTAGAGAGAGATTAGAAAAAGTGGCACAAAAGAAACTAACAAAATGAGAACATAGGTCGGATTTCAAATCCGATAAGGAAAGAAATCACAAGTTCTTTGTTCTTTTGTATATAGCTAAGCAAAAAGATCAAGTGGAATTGTTTTAAACACTAGGGTATAGAAAGAACATAGAGAAAGGAAAGATGTCAGCGGTAAGTCTATGTTCGCTAGCACGAGTGTTAATAATTTTGCAAATTTCTTAAAACCATAACTTGATTTTTCGCAAGGTAGAAAACTAAAATAGTATGTTTACTGGCCTCAAGTATTGAGTTCCATGCAGTTTTTATAGTGCACAAGCCCTCATTCCATGAGAAGAAAAAACTATAAGCTAAATATGAATAAATAAATAAAAAGAGATGAATAAACTATAGCCAAATCAAAAATCAAATAGGAGTTGATTGGTAAATAACTCTTGTAGTCTCAAATTTTATAAGCTAGCTTAACGATATTAAGGAATAATTCGCATGGGCATACCTAATAATACTCTAGCCCAAATTACATCACTTTATGTGTCTCGAACAACATAACTTATGCATTCCCGCTTAGATTAACTGAAAGCAACAACATGATTTATACCTTATGTGTGTGGATTAGCGTCTCTTCTTGCTAGATAAGCAAGTCACCCTAATTCTATTGGTCAAGCTTGTCAATTGCATTCCCATGATTCCTTACATCAACACTCATGTTTATGCTCCTTATATAAAATCAAACCAAGATACTACATAGAGATTAGAAAGAGACACACAAAAGAAAAAAATAAAATAAGAATATAGGTAAGATTTCAGATCAGATAAGGAAGGATACCACAAGTTCTTTATTCTCTTCTATATGGCTAAGTATAAGGATCAAATCGAATTGATTTAAATACAAACATTGAAAAAGAACACAAGAGAAAGGAAGGACGTGAGGAATAAGTCTATGCCCCCTAGCACAAGTGCTGATAAGTTGATAAATTTTTTAAAAGAACACATAACTTGATTTCCTGCAAGGTAGAAAATTAAAATAATATGCTCATTAGCCTCAAATATTCGGTTGCATACGATTTTTATAGTGCAAAAGCCCTCATTCCATAAGAGAAAGAGACTAGAAGCTAAATATGAATAAATAAATAAAGACTTGAAGTCAAATCAAGAACTATAGAGGAGTTAACCGGGCAACAACTCTCGTAGACCCAAATTTTATAAGCTAGCTTAATTAAAATAAGGATAAATTCGTATGGGCCTACCTAAAAACACTCCAACATAAATTATTTCATTATATGCATTTCAAACATTAAAGTGCTTGAATTCTGGCTTGTATTACACTTGGATTAATAAAAATGAACATGATTTTTCCCTTACGCTCGTGGATTTACGTCTTTCCGCTTGATCATCAAGCTAAGCCCCAATGGCACTTGTCAAGCTTGTTAATTGCGTTCTAATAATTCCTTACGCACAACCTTGCATCAACAATAGTCCTTGTGCCTAGAGGAAGAAGGAAGGATGGAGATCCTAATGGTGCAAATCCTGAGTTAAAATATTTGGGCATGACTCAATTCTTGTTGTTCCCTATTCCCTTTAAAAGATTCATCTGCGATCATTCAGAGAATAATACCAGTACATAATTAACAAATATTCTTTCTTCACACTCCTCTAAGCATTAGATCAATGTCTATGATTGTTGCTCCCACTCACTTTCACTCAATACTCATGTTTATGCTCCCTATATAAAACCAAACCAACATACTATATAGAGATTAGAAAGAGAGACACAAAACAAACAAAAGAAATGAGAATATAAGTAGGATTTCATATCTGATAAGGAAAGAAGTAATATGTTCATTATTCTCTTCCATATGGCTAAGCGTGAGGATCAAATCGAATTTATTTAAACACAAGCATAGACAAAGAACACAAACAAAAAGAAGGACATGATGGATAAGTCTATGCTCGATAGCGCGAGTGTTGATAAGTCCATAAATTTCTTGAAATAACCCATGACATGATTTCCTGCAAGGCTTTCACTCAGTACTCGTGTTTATGCTCCCTATATAAAACCAAACCAACATACTATATAGAGATTAGAAAGAGAGACACAAAACAACCAAAAGAAATGAGAATATAAGTAGGATTTCATATCTGATAAGGAAAGAAGTAATATGTTTATTGTTCTCTTCCATATGGCTAAGCGTGAGGATCAAATCAAATTTATTTAAACACAAGCATAGACAAAGAACACAAACGAAAAGAAGGACATGATGGATAAGTCTATGCTAGGTAGCGCGAGTGTTGATAAGTCCATAAATTTCTTGAAAGAACCCATGACATGATTTCCTGCAAGGTAGAAAACTAAAATAATATGCTTATTAGCCTTAAGTATTTGGTTGCATGCAATCTTTATAGTGTAAAAGCCATTATTCCATAAGAAGAAGAGACTAGAAGCTAAATATGAGTACATGAATAAAGAAAGTTTAATAAAATAAAGTCAAATTAAGAACTAGAGAGGAGTTGACTAGGCAACAACTCTTGTTGTCTAAAATTGTATGAGCTAGCTTAATAGAAATAAGGGTAAATTCGAGTGGGCCTTCATAAGAAATCCGACCCAAATTACTTCATTATATACATTTCATACATCAAAGTGCTCGAATTCCAGCTTGTATTACGCTTGAATTAATAGGAAATAAAATGATTTCTCCCTTATGCGCTTGGATTTACATCTCTCATGCTTGATCATCAAGCTAAGCCCTAATGCCACCAGTCAAGCTTGTTAATTGCATTTCCATGATTCCTTATGCCCAACCTTGTGTCATCAGGAGTCCTCCTACCTATTAGTACTCGATTAACTAATTTTCTTTCTTCGCATTCGTCTAAGCATTGGATCAGTGTCTATAATTATTGCTTCCATGCGCTTTCTCTTAAGAGTGGTGTTTATGCTCCCCAAATAAAACTAAACCATCATACAAGATAAAGAGGAGTTGACTGGTCAACAACTCTCACAGTCCCAAATTTCCTAAGCTAGAATAACAAAAACAACGGAAAATTCATATGGGCATTACCTAATAACACCCTGGCCAAAATGATATAATTATATGTGTCACAAACATCAAAACACATGCATTCTCACTTGGATTAATCGAAAGCAACATGATTTTATGCATGTGGATTTGTAGCACCCCAACTCAAACATCTAATTGTATAACAATATATTATAATTAACTTTATAAACATAATTTATTATTTAATTACAATACATATTCATACAATTTAAGTGGCATAACATACTTAATATACATAAGGAATATTTATATATTAGTTTAACACACACAAGTACCCAAAATGCTCTAATGCTTGAGATAACTCCTCTGGCCCACCTGATAATACTGACTGATGCAAAGAGAGCAATGCACAACTAAGGCTATCTACAACTGCACTAACCTGAAAAAAAATTGCTAAGGAATGAGCTAGCGACTCAATAAGCATTTAATTTACTAAACTATAGTATATTAGGCTAGAATTATCAAGTCTTTATCAAATACAAAAAATTATACCAACACTTAATTGACAATCACACAATCAACTATTTCAATAATTCTCATAAATAAATAATTTCATCTCACATAATGCAAATAATCTCAAACTCAACCAAGTCAAATAATTCAATTCCATATTATTTCTATCAAATTAGGATCAGATGACTCATCCTCCCATTTCCTCACATTTTCACATTTCAATGACCACTTGACAAGACTATCTGCCCGGCTCAGTCTTGCCATCTCACATACTCGGGTAGTTATCCGCCCGGCTCAGCTTTCCCGATCACACAATATCCATTTAAGAGTCATCAATCCTTAATCACAATCAATTCACTTCACAACACATCACAATCAATTCACTTTACGACAAGCCAAAAACATAATCATTATCAACTCAGTCAGCCAAGAGATTATCAAGTAATCAAATAGCAGTTCCTACTTAGTATACACAAAGTTTAGTCTATTAAATACTTACCAAAATTTATAGGATAACAAAGTAATCCTATTCTTTTTCTCTTACCACTTCCTTGTCTTTGGACGAACATATTCACATGTTCAATACAAATACAATTTAATCACAAGGCATAAATATACATATCTTTAATATCCATAAAACATCACATTTTCAACAAAATAACATATATTCTTGATGTTAATATGATTGCATGAGATGAATGACAATAAATCAACATATTTGTTGATGAAGGCAGCTTGTAGGTACTGACTTAAAAATTACACCAAACCTTATATATAATTAATAAAAATCTCATCTTTTCCAGAATTTCATTTTTATAGAAACCATAGCAGAAAGAATCGCTTCAAAATCATTTGTATAAAAATAGTTGTGGCATTTTCAATACAGCTGCTCCAATTTCCATTTAAACAAAATAGTAAAACGTTTTCTATTAAATGACTAGTCAAATGAATAAATTTTTGATGAAACTCTGCAGATATAAAGCTAACATCCTAAAGTTTCTATAGACACTAATTCTACTCAATTTGGACTTCTCTAGCCCAATTTGTGAAACACATAATTAGCAACAAATTTTTGAATCCTAAGTCCGATTTCTGCTTAAAACAGTTTCGAGCAGGCCATATTAAGTTCAATATATCTCACGTTACACTCAACCAAAAATTACTAAATGTTACAGATAACTTTCATGTTTAGATATATAAATGAACAACTTTCATGTTTAACTCTTTGCTTGGTTCAGCCTCTAAATGCCTCAAAATGTCAACACAAAAACTAGGTCACCTGCTGAACTACAAACAGAGCATCAGCAAATCGTCACCTTATAAGTTCTTACTCACTCAACGTTGTGCAAAACCATTTTACAGAAATATTCCTGAAACATATACCTACAACTTTCATGTTTGGAAATTTTCGAGATTAAGCCTCTAAGGTCACGAAATCATAGGTGAAAAATTCTGCCCAGAAATTTCAGCTTCAAGATCACAAGTAATAGCATATGCACTCTTGATTAAAACAATTCCAAAACACATAATCATCAATAATTTCATATCATTAATCCTAATTTACAGCAAAATAAAGAAATTAAAATTACTCACCTTTGTTTCCCTTGATTAAGAAATCCCAAATCTTTCAAACTTATAAAAAGAAATAGATTCTCACTTGCTAAAAGTTTGTAGAGTTTGATTAGGAAATCAAGGTTTGAAGAAGAAAAGGAGAAGAATGAGAGAGACAAAGAAGAAGAGGTAATAGGAAGTATATGTAGAAATGAAGAAATGAAGAGGTGGTAAATTGGTGTAAACATAGGAAATTTTACAATTTAATCCTCTTTCTTTCTAACTTTCCAATTTAGTCCAAAATCATTACTTTTCAATTAAATCAATATGTAACTAAATAATTTATTTATCTACCACATAATATAATAAAATAGGTCATACATAATCATGATGCAAATGACATGCTAATGAATATTAATTATTAATTAAAAATAAATAAATAAATTTGGTTGTGATAATTCCTACCCACTTAGAAAATTTCGTCCTCGAAATTAACTAATTGCCAACAGACATGCCAGATAAGCTCGGGTACATATCCATCATATGCTTCTCTACTTCCCAAGTTGCTTCCTTATATGAATGTTGACTCCATTTCACCTTTACCATAGGAATTTCCTTATTTCTTAATTTTCTAACCTGTCGGTCTAATATCTAAATTGGTTCTTCAACATATGTGAGTTTCTCAGAAACTTCAATTTCTAGTATCCTGATAATATGGCTAGGATCATATCGATATCGTCGAAGCATAGAAACATGGAAAATATTATGTACTTAAGCTAACTCTGGGGGTAATGCAAGTCTATAGGCCAAAGGACCAACCCGCTCTAAAATCTCATACGGCCCGATATATTGCACTTGGATTAATCAAAACCCATATGATTTCTCACTATCGCTCATGGATTTACGTTTTGTCTTGCTTGATCATCAAGCTAAGCCCCAATGTTACTAGTAAAGCTTGTCAATTGCATTCCTATAATTCCTTATGCCAATCCTAGCGTCATTAGGAGTCCTCGTGCCTAAAGGTACAAGGAACAAGCCTCAATTCTCATCGTTCCCTTTCTCCTCCAAAAGTTTTGTTTGCAATCATTCAAAGAATGATATTGATACTCGACCAACTAATTTTCTTTCTTTACATTAGTACAAGTATTGAATCAATGCCTATGATTGCCGCTTCCATGAGCTTTCTCTCAAAAATCGTATTTGTGCTCCCCAAATAAAACCAAACTATCATACTAGAGAAAGAGGAGTTGACTGGTCAACAACTCTCATAGTCTCAAATTTTATGAGCTAGATTAACAAAAATAGGGAAGAGTTTATATGGGCATACCTAATAGCACTCTGGTCCAAAATAAATAATTATATGCATCCCAGACATCAAAACATATGCATTCCCACTTGGATTAATCAAAAGCAACATGATTTCTTTCTTACACGCGTGAATTTGCATCTCATCCTTCTAGATCATCAAGTCATGCCATAATAACACCGGTCAAGCTTGTCAATTATATTTATGCTCGCCAAATAAAACCAAACCATCAAACTAGACAGACATTAGATGGGGTGGAACAAAAGAAACGAACAAAATGAGAACATATGTAGGATTTCGGATCTGATAAGGAAAGAAATCACAAGTTCTTTATTTTATTCCATACGGCTAAGCCAAAGGATCAAATCGAATTGACTTAAGCACAAGGGTCAACAAAGAACACAAAAGAAAGGAATGACGTAAGCGATAAGTCTATGTTCGCTAGAATGAGTCTTAATAAGTCCACAAAGTTCTTGAAAGAACCCATATCTTAATTTTTACAAGGCAGAGAACTCAAATAATATGTTTACTACCCTCAAGTATTCGGTTGCATGCGATTTTTGTAGTACGAGAGAGTAGTTGACTGGTCAACAACTCTTATAGTCCAAAATTTTATGAGCCAACTTAACATAAACATAGGAAAATTCATCTAAGCCTACCTAATAATACTCTCACCCAAATTTCTTCATTATATACAGCCATAACATCAAAATGCCTTCATTGTTGTTTGTGTTACACTTGGATTTCATGATTTCTCCCTTACGAGCGTGGATTTACGTCTCGTCCTACTTGATCATCAAGCTAAGCATAATGCCATTGGTCAAGCTTGTCAATTAATTTCCTATGATTCTTTATGCTAATCCTTGTGTCATCAAAAGTTATTATGCCTAGAGGTATAAGGAATGATGAAGATTCCAATATACAAATCTTGTATCGGAATATTTAGCATGCCTCGATTCTCATTATTCCCACTTTCGTTTAGAAGATTTGTCCACGATCAGTTAGAGAATGATATCAATACATGATCAACTAATTTTCTTTCTTCGCATTTGTCCAAGCATTAGATCGTTGCCTATGATTGCCGCCTCCATGTACTTTCACTCAGCACTCGTACTTATACTCCCTAAATAAAATAAAACCATTATATTAGATAGAGATTAGAAAGTGAGACATAAAACAAACAAACAAAATGAGAAAATAGGCAAGATTTCAGATCCAATAAGGAAAGAAATCACAAGTCCTTTGTTCTCTTCTAGACAGCTAAGCGTAAGGATAAAATCAAATTCATTTAAAAATAAGGGCACATAAAGAACAGAAAAGGATGAAATTACGTGAGCGCTAAGTCTATTTTCACTAGTGCAAAAGTTGATAACTTCGCAAAGTTCTTGAAGGAACCGATAACTTGATTTTCTACAAATTATTACACTGAAATAATATGCTAACTTGCCTCAAGTAGCATTGAATTTTTATATTTTGAAGCCCTCATTCCATAATAAAAAGAAACTAGAAGATAAATTTTAATAAATAAATATAAAAATATGAATAAACTAAAGTCAAATCAAGGACCAAAGAGTAGTTGACTAGGCAACAACTCTGATGATCGCAAATTTGATGAGCCAACTTAACAAAAATAAGAGAAAATTAGCATGGTCCTACTTACCTTTGGATTAATTGAAAACAACATGATTTCTCCTTTACGCGCATGGATTTATGTCTCCTTCTGATTGATTATTTAGGAATGATGAGAATGCAATTTACAAGCTTGACCGGTGGGTTTGGAGCATGATTTGATGATCAAGGAGGACGAGATGCAAATCCAAGCATGTGATGGAGAAATCATGTTGCTTTCAATTAAGCCAAGCGAGAATGCACGCATTTTGATGTTTGGGACGTATATAATGATATAATTTGGGTTGGAGTGTTATTAGGTTGGCCTACATGAATTTTCTCTTATTTTTGTTAAGCTAGCTCATAAAACTTCAGACTACGAGAGTTGTTGGCTAGTCAAATCCTCTATGATTCTTGATTTGATTTTAGTTTATTAATCTTTTTCTATTTATTTATTCATATTGGATTAATTGAAAACAACATGATTTCTCCTTTACGCGCATGGATTTATGTCTCCTTCTGATTGATTATTTAGGAATGACGAGAATGCAATTTACAAGCTTGACCGGTGGGTTTGGAGCATGATTTGATGATCAAGGAGGACGAGATGCAAATCCAAGCATGTGATGGAGAAATCATGTTGCTTTCAATTAAGCCAAGCGAAATGCACGCATTTTGATGTTTGGGACGTATATAATGATATAATTTGGGTTGGAGTGTTATTAGGTTGGCCTACATGAATTTTCTCTTGTTTTTGTTAAGCTAGCTCATAAAACTTCAGACTACGAGAGTTGTTGGCTAGTCAAATCCTCTATGATTCTTGATTTGATTTTAGTTTATTAATCTTTTTCTATTTATTTATTCATATTTAGCTTATAGCTTCTTCTTCTTATGGAATAAGGGCTTTTGCACTATGAAAATTGCATGCAACTGAATTTTTGAGGCTAGTGAGCATATTATTTTAGTTTCCTGCTGAATCATTAAGTCACACCATAATGCAATCGGTCAAGCTTGTCAATTGCATTCCCATGATTCCTTACGCCAATCCTGGTGTCATCAGGAGTCCTCGTGCCTAGAGGAACATGGAAAGATCGAGATCTCAATGGTGCAAATCCTGAATTGGAATATTGGGGTGTGCCTCAATTCTCGGCGTTGCCTCTATCCTCCAAAAGATTAATCCCTGTTCATTCTAAGAATGATATCAATACTCGATAATCTAATCTTCTTTCTTCACATTTGTCCAAGCATTGTATCGATGCTTATGATTGCTGCTTCCATGTGCTTTTAATCAACACTCATATTTATGCTCCCCAAATAAAACCAAAACATCAAAAGACAAAGATTAGATTTAGTGGAACAAAAGAAATGAACATAATGAGAACATAGGTGGGATTTAAGATCTGAAAAGAAAAGAAATCACAAGTTCTTTATTCTCTTCCATATGGCTAAGCGAAAGGATAAAATCTAATTGTCGCTTGTATTACACTTGGATGAATAAAAAACAACATGATTTATCCTTTACGCGCATGGATTTATTTCTCGTATTGCTTAATCATCAAGCTAAGCACCAATACCACCGGTCAAAGCTTGTTAATTGAGTTCTCATGATTCCTGACGCCAATCCTTATGTCATTAGAGAATTCATCATACCTAGAGGAACAAGAAATAATGGAAATCCCAATGGTGCCAATCCTTAATTAGAATATTTGGGCGAGACTTGATTCTTAGCATTCCCTCTTTTCTTTAAAAGATTTGTCCGAGAACATTCTAAGAATGATATCAATACTCGATCAACTTATTTTTCTTCTTTGCATTTGTCCAAGCTTGGGATCAATGCCTATAATTGTTGCTTCCACATGCTTTCACTCAAAACTCATGTTTACGCTCCCCAAATAAAATCACAAGTTCTTTGTTCTTTTCCATATGGTTAAGCTTAAGGATCAAATCAAATAGATTTAAACACAAGGGTACACAAAGAGTATAAAAGAAAGGAAGGACATGAGCAATAAGTTTGGGGCCGAAGTGTTATTTGGTACGCCCATGCAAATTTCCCCTTGTTTTCTTTATAGAATAATTGGAGCACAATTGACAAGCTTGATTGATGGCATTGAGCTGCGACTTGATGTTCAAGCACCATGAGATGCAAATCTACATACGTAAGGGAGAAATCATGCTGCTTTTAACTAATACAAGTGGGAATGCACGCGTTTATGATGTTTAGGAGGCATACAATAAAGAGAATTGTGTCAGAGTGTTATTCATGCGAATTATCCTTTATTTTCGTTAAGAAATCATAGGAACATAATTGACAAGCATTTAGCTTCATTGGTGGCATTGGAGAGTGACTTGATAATCAAGTAGAAAAAAACACAAATACAAGCACATGATGGAGAAATCATGTTCCTTTGGATTAATCAAAGTGAGAATGAGCATGTTTTGATGTTTAGGACGCATATAATGATGTAATTTTGGTCAAGTTTTATTAGGTAGGCCCATAGGAATTTCCCCTTGTTCCATTAAGCTGGCTCATAAATTTTAAGACTACGAGAGTTGTTAGCTAGTCAACTCCTCTCTAGTTCTTGATTTGATTTTAATTTATTCATCTTTCTTTATTAATTATTCATATTTAGCTTCTAGCTTCTTTTTTCTTATGGAATAAGGGCTTTTGTGCTATGAAAACTGCATGCATCTGAATATTTAAGGCTAGTGAGCATATTATTTTAGTTTTCTACCTTACAGAGAAATAAGTTATGGGTTCTTTCAAGACCTTTTCGGACTTATAAAGACTTGCACTAGCGAACCTAGTCTTATTGCTCACGTCCTTACTTTCTTTTGTGTTCTTTTTCTACCACTGAGTTTAAATCAATTCAATTTGATCCTTATGCTTAGCGATGGAAGAAAATAAAGAACTTGTGATTTCTTTTTTTATCGGATAAGAAGTCCTACCTAAGTTCATATTCCTTTCCTTAGAGGAACAAGCAAGGATGGAGATCCCAATGCTACAAATCCTGAATCAGAATATTTGAGAGTGCCTCAATTCTCATTGTTCCCTCTTTCCATTAAAAGATTTTTCCATGATCATTCGGAGAATGATATCTATACATGATCAACTAATTTTCTTTCCCAGCATTCGTCGAAGTATTGGATCAGTGCCTATGATTGCCGCTTTCCACATGCTTTCACCCAACACTCATATTTATGCTCCCCAAATAAAACCAAACCATCATATTATTTCAGTTTTCTACCTTGTAGGAAATCAAGTTATGGGTTCTTTCAAGAAATTTGTGGACTTATCAACACTCGTTCTAGCGAGCATAGACTTATCCCTCATGTCCTTCCATTCTCTTATGTTTTTTTTCTATGCTTATGTTTAAATCAATTTGATTTGATCATTACGCTTAGCCGTATGAAAAAGAACAAAGAACATGTGCTTCGTTTCCTTATCGGATATGAAATCCTACCTATATTCTTAATTTTTTTTTATTTATTTTGTGTCTCTCTTTCTAATCTATATCTAGTATGTTGGTTTAGTTTTATATGGGGAAGATAAATACGAGTGTTAAGTGAAAGCGCGTGGAAGCGGAAATCATAGGCATTAATCCAATGATTAGAGGAATGCGAAGAAAAAAATTAGTTGATCGTGTATTGATATCATTCTCCGAATGATTGTGGAGGAATCTTTTAGAGGAAAGAGGGAACACCGAGAATGGAGACATGCGCACATATTTTGACTCAGAATTTGCACCATTAAGATCTTCATCCTTCCTTCTTCCTCTAGGCACGAGGACTTCTACAAAGGGAGTTGTTGAATATTGATGATTTTGGAGTTAATTCTCTTCTTTTGTTCTTTATGAACTTGGTGAATTTATCAAGTGAAGGCTTGGTATTTTACAAATGTAGTTTAATCTAAACTTTTATTTATATTAAACAACCTTTAATTCTTTATAGTTAAGGTTTGTAAGTGCAAATTAATTTAGGGTCTTGTAAGTAGTTAAAGTTTCTTTGCTTGATTAGGTGAACGATCCTTGGTAAAGACATCAACATTGAATACTGGTTTGGCACAAGTTATCCATGTTCGTATCAACCAGCCTTGGAAAGGGCATGGAATGCTTGAAGATGATGAATAAGAATTGCTAGATCAAGGCCAAATAGAAAAAGCTAAGAATCTTAAAGAATATGGACATAAAGGGCAAGATCAAGTCTAATGGGCCAAGGATCCAAAAGCCTTGCCACAAGGCCTTATTACTAGATCAAGAGCTAAGAATTATCAAGAGGCCTTAACAAAGCATATCCAAGGATTTGCATTCCACATGTGGGCGAACCAAGGAGATTATTTGAGACAAGATAGTGTGGATCAAATCTCTTTTAATATATTACAAGTCCAAGCTCAGGATGGGCTAGTTCTATAAGCCACAGTTGGGCTTTAGTTTAAGCTTGTTATTTGGGCCTATTTAGCTTACACTTAAATAAGGCCCACGTGCATGATTTGTTTTTAGATTAATATTTTCTTTAGTTGATATGGGCAGCTACTTATGTGTTTTAGCTTAATTAGGAAATATCTTTAGTTATCTTTTAATTAGGAAGATTATCTTTATCCTTTCGAGATATATTTCCTAAGCAAGCTAGGATTAGGGTTTTTTGAGGCTTATAAAGCCTAAAATAAATTTCTTTGTAGGTTTCAATTTATCAATAATATTTCAAGTAATTTTCCTTTCAAAGTTGTTGCTTTGAACCTTGCATTCTTGAATGAATGCAATCAAACTTATCAAAGGAATTGATCTATCCTTTGTGGCATCCATAGATTTGGGTTTATAGTCCTTAGTGTCCTTTAGGTTTTAATCTAAAGATCATCTCTTTCGATTTGTTCTTAGCTTTCCCTGGGCGAGTATAATGAATTGCTAAGGGGTTTTCTAGCTTGTAAATCACAGGTTCATATAACCAAAGGTTTCGTGGTTTCAATCCTCGGAGGTTTCTTATTACTATGATTCCTTACGTCAGTCCTTATGTCATTAGAAGTCATCGTGCCTAGAGGAATAAGGAATGATGGAAATTCCAATGGTCATTCCTGCCTTGAAACGAAAGGATTTCCATTTCGATATTCCCCAAGTTTCCATCTTGCCTTCTAGGTCCTCTTTCATCTCTCTCCTCTTCTTCGTAGTCATCCTCATAGTAATCATTATAATCTGTATGCCTTGACTTCCAAAGATTATTGTTGAAGTGCCTTGGCTACCCTCTTTGGAAATTTGACTCCACTCGCTCAAGTCTTTCATTCATGTTGTTAAACCTTAGATTTAGGAATTTTAAGGTCCCTTGAATGGATTTCATATAGAGTTTGAGATCCACCTCTCGAGGCTCATCATTCAAGATCGATTTATCCGTACTTTGAAACATGATTCAAATCTACAAAACAAAGATCAAAACAAAATCTCACCCACTCCCTTGCTAGTTTACACTTAAAAATAGTTTCAACACTCGTATTTCACGAAATTTAGCTCTTTTCCTCTTTTATTCTCAACTCTCTTGCCTTTTACCACTCTTAATCCTCGCTTTTAGTTCTTTAGTTAAATTCACAAACTCAAATCATAAACAAGTCACGTATTATCGAAAAGGACAGAATCAACACTCTTTTAGCAATTCTAGCGTATGGCATTTGGAAAAAAGAATGGACTACAAAAGACAAGTATTTGTCTAGGCTAAAAGGTGACAAGTTTTGACCAAAAGAATAAATATCAATAGATGTGTAATCTTCGAATGTATGAATGAAGTAGAGGTGAAAGTAATACAATTAATCAAGAAAACAAATTATGCCGAATGCTCAAGAAAATAAAATTGCAAACAAACTTGATCTGCCTAAGTGTGTGCCTTTATTTTCTTTTCTTCTTTTCTCTTTGTTCTCTTTATTTTCTTTTTGTTTTGTTTCGTTTTGAATTCTCTTATTTTATACTTCAATAAGAACATACAATAAGTAACAAAATTAAATACTTAAGCAAAATGAACAACTTTAGGACAAAAATTTATTTGCACAAACTTTTAGCCTTGAAGAAAAATCAACAAGAAATTTCAGCTAATGTAAAAAGAATAAAGGAAAAGGTAGGGAAAACAATAAACAAGACAAAACAATAAAGTAAAGGATAAATAGAATAGATTTAGAGACTTAGCTCTGATATCAAATGATGTGAACCTTGACAACTTGTGATAAGACCCAACACGCAAAATTGGAATTAGAATCCTATGAAAGCCAAATTTGATCTTTGATGAACTTTGACCCATAGGTAACTTGTATCTTGAAGCTTGGTATAAGAAAGATTGTTGACGCTAAGAGTAGAAGGTGAATGATAAGTCTTTGTTTGAATGCCATAAGAATAAGTTCTTAATAAGTCGAAGTTCTTCCAAAGAACCAAGTAAGAATAACTCTCACAAATATGTTTAACTCAATATATTCATTAACCTTGATTAATACAGCTACACTTAGTTTATATAGTGAAAGAAATAAATCTAGAACCTAAATAGCATAAGGAAAATAAACTAATTAGGAATTGTCTAAAAGAAATGCTAAATAAGAGTTTCCTAAATAATAGAATAAGGAATAGTCCATCTTTATTAATTAAGAATTGACTAAACAATCAAGCAAAACTTCCTAAACAAGCTTGATCTATAGCATTATGGTGTGACTTGATGATCTATTAGGACGAGACACAAATCCACATGCATAATAGAGAAATCATGTTGCATTAGATTAATCCAAGAGGAAATGTGTGCATTTTGATGTTTGTAATGCATATAACTATCTAATTTGGGCCAGGGTTATTATTAGGTATGCCCACACGAGCTTTCCCTTATTTTCGTTATTCTAGCTTAGAAAATTTAGCACTACGAGAGTTGTTGACCAGTCAACTCTTCTTTGTCTAGTATGACGGTTTTGTTTTATTTAGGGAGAATAAACACGACTATTGAGAGAAAGCTCATGAAAGCGGCAACCATAGGCACTAATCCAATACTTGGACGAATGCAAAGAAAGAAAATTAGTTGATCGAGTATTGATATCATTCTTTGAATGATCACAAACAAATCTTATAAAGGTGATATGGACCAGCCTAGGAATGGACATGGAAAGCTTGAAGATGATGGATAAGAGTTGCTAGATCAAGGCTGGATAGAGAAAGCTAAGGATCTTGAAGAATATAGACATAGACAGTAAGATCAAGTCTAATGGGCCAAGGATCCAAAGGCCTTGCCATAAGGCCCCATGACTAGATCAAGACCTAAGAAGTATCAAGAGGCCTTAATAATGAAGATCCAAGGCTTAGCATTCCACATATGGGCGGATCAAGGAGATTATTTAAGACAAGACAAGTCCAAGTGCAAGATGGGTAGTTCTACAAGCCACACTTAGGCTTTAGTTTAAGCTTGTTATTTAGGCCTATTTAGCTTACACTTAAATAAGGCCAATGCACATGGCTTGTTTTTAATTTAGGCTTTTCTTTAGTTGCTATAGGCAACTACTTATGTGTTTTAGCTTAATTAGGAATTGTCTTTAGTTATCTTTTAATTAGGAAGATTATCTCTATCCTTTTGAGATATGTTTCCTGCGCAAGCTAGGATTAGGGTTTCTGTAGGCTTATAAAGCCCAAACAAATTTCTTAGTAGAATTCAAGTTTTATCAATAATAGTTCAAGTATTTTTCCTTTCAAAGTTGTTGCTTTGAACCTTGTGTTCTTAAAGAATGCAATCAAACTTATCAAATCATTTGAAAGTTGATCATTGAAATCTTGGCACGATTGTCTTTCTATATTCTTTGGCTTAGGTTTAGGATTACAAAAATTTTGCTGACACTTTTGATGTGCGTAAAATACACACATCTAAATGGGGTTTTTAAGATTGATTTTATGGACATTTGGATGTGAATTGGTCCCAACACTCACCCTATGCCTTTGTTTGTGTGCATTAGGTCCAAAAGAAGTCAAAGGATGATAAAGGGAAGAATTTGAGCATAATTGGACACCGGAGCTGCCGAAACAAGCGAAGTACGATCATGAGGAAGCGGAACATGGCCGTGTTCCCAACACGGGCACCAACACGGCCGTGTTGGGTGTCATCAAACATAAAAGAAAAATAAGTTCTTAGGGAGCACGACCACAGAGAGTAACACGACTAGGAACACGGCCGTGTTGGCGGTGACAGGGGGAATTAATTAAAAGAACGAAGAGAGGAAAGTAAAAGGAGAGCGGGGGAGAACGTCCAAAACCCTAACTTTTCTCTCCCTAAGGGTTCTCTGAGCTGAAACCAAGGGAAAAGGAGACTTGGATCAAGGTATCAAGCGGATTCGCTTCAAAGATTGAAGATTAGGCGAGGTTCGTTGATTGGTTTTCAAATCGAGCAAGAGGAACAAGAATCGATTCAATTTGAGCAAAAGGATTTGGGGCTGTTTACTCTCATCCAAGGGTGTAATCAAGTTTCTCTACCTTTACTCTCTGTTGTAATTGTATTCTTGTGGATTTTGATAATGAACATAATTAGCTAGATTGATTAAATCCATTGGGATTTCTTTACTATGTTGGCTTAGTATTATATTGTTGGATTGTTTGGGTTAGTTTTGTATTCTTCTTGCTTTCAGTATTAATAAGATAAAGCATTATTCATGAGACGTTGTGAATTGTGTGTTTAGATTGCTTTGTGTGATTGAGATGTCCGTTTGGCAATTGGAATTTTGAATAGCAAGAACTGGTTAATAATTGCTTAAAGATAAGGATAATTAACTAGCCGGATTAAGAATTAACAAAGCTTAATAGAGGCGGATTAAAGCTTAATGCTAATTTAAGAATCAATCGTTAGGAAGAGATTCCAACTTTAGGTTATTAGGTTTAGGAATTCGGTTATCTCGAGAGAGAAACCGAATTCGGTTAAGAATTCATCCACGGGTAGCATAATTAGACTCACCAATCCTTTATCTTTTGTTTGATTGCCAACTAGTTTAGGTTCCTTTTGGGTTTGCTCTCTTGCCTTGGTTATTTTAGTTATCAATTACTCTTGCATCTCCCTTAGAACTTAGCTTGTAGCTATTAGTTAGTTTAGAAATTATTCATCATTCATTTTAGGTTAATATAACAAAGAACAAAGGAGTAACTCGGGCTTTCACTTTCCGAGGAGAATGACCTTGATACTCGCCATTAGTGCTAGGCGCATCGAGAGATACACCGCCTTAAGATTGTAGCTAACACAAGTAGCGCACATCAAGTTTTTAGCGCCGCTATTTAGGGAATTGTTTGAAAACTAGATTGAAATTTTCTATTTGTTAATTTAGCCGTTTTTTTATTATTTATATTTATTTCTATTTTGTTTGTACATATTTATTTAGTTAAGTTTATGATTCAGATAGTGGATGATAAGGAGGTTCAATGCTAAACTCTTTGTATGACATGTTGGAAAATAGGATCAGGAACCAAGAGAGTGCTAAAAATTAGGATACCCATGAATCTTTAGAAGCTCGTGTGGAATCGTTTTGCAGGGCTACCCATCAACTCTCCATTCCTATCCTTTCATCTCAAGTTTTTTATGAATTTTATTGTGGTTTACATTTGAGTAATGATTGTCCATTATATAGTGATGTTGCTCATTGTTCTTATAACTATGAATAGGTGAATTATACGAGAAGTTGGCTAAATGACTCGTATGAAAGCACCTACAATCAAGAATGGAGCACTCATTCACCCTTTGGATGGAGCTTAGATGGCCAAGAACCACCAGAATTTCAGCAGCCTAATCTTGCACCATCAACTCAAGGTGAAGAGTTCGTGTCAGAGGAGCTAATGATGAGGTTTATTGCAAGTCTTGAGGACAGATTCCAACAAACAGAGAGGATACTTAAAGATCAACAAGCCTCAATTAAGAACATAGAGCATCAAGTATGCTTAATCTTCAATTTACTAGCTGAAGAACAATTGGGAACTCCATCAAACGCTACTGAATCCGAGGAACATTTGAGCGCCGTCACTTTGCGTTCAGGTGAGAATTTTTTGATTTATCTACTATGTTTGACGATGATGCTTCTGTGCAGGACGATTTCTTGAACATGGAGAGGGAACCAGAAAAGGAAGAGGCGAACATGATTTCCTAAAAGACTATCAACAGGAATGTACAGTTGATGATGCCGAGTTGCAGTTATAGGAATTTTTGGTGGATTTTCCACAAGTCCTTTCGATGATGGAAGATGAGCACGAGTTATCCAATGATAAAGTCTTGGAGGAGCTCGAGTTTCTTCTAACAAGTGAACCAAGCCAAGGACTGAAGAAAACCATTAACGTTCTTGAAGAAATTGCCCAACTGTCAATCCTTCCAATTGGTGGAACTTCAGCTTCCAAATTGGAAGAGCCCCTAGAGCATCATGACTACGTGCAATTATACGAGGAGCGAGTCTTGCCCATCATACTGGCAGCTTGCTTGACAGTTGGGAAGAGGAAATTGACGATTATCCTTCTAAGTGGATACTTGAAGACATTTCCTTGGAAGAAGGATGGATGGTCATCGATCACGCCCGTTTACTTTTCACCATGAGTCCAGCTAAGAAGACTCATCACATAAAAAAGAAGCGCTTTTGGGAGGCACCCCAATTTTTATCTTTAATCTCTAATATTTTAACCTTTTGTTTTGAAACATTTTATTAGCTTTAGTTTTCATATTTTATTTAATTTTTGTTTCAGTTTCAATTTTAATTCTTTATTTTATTATTTGCAGCCACTCCTCTACCACAGACTAGCCAACGCCCTGATATCCTTGATGATGCAACTATTTTCACTCCGGAGCTATAGTCAGGGCAGTATTAGTTCTTTTTCCTTTTTCATTTCTTATATTTTGTACACTGAGGACAGTGTGTCCTTCAAGTGTGGGGTGGTGATATTTATATACACTTGTTTTCGTGTTTTTATTGTTTTGTATATGAAATTCATATCCTTTTCTAGTGTATATATCGCATTTCTTTTATCCCATCTCAGTTATTTGTTTATTCTTTGTGCAATCTTTTGTAAAATTTTGAAAATTTTTCACTTTGTTTTGATGCTCTTACTGTTGATTTGCTTTTGAAATCCTGTTTATGTCCATGTGATCGGGTAAAACCGATAGTGTTGAGTTTTGCAGAAGAATGTAAGATAATTAGTTTGAGTTTTGCACTAAGTTGCTTTGGTTTATTTAATTCTATTTTGATGATTTTTGTTTGGTACCTACTCAAAAGCACACTGGTGAGAAATTGAGCCTAAATTGTAAGCATACACGTTATATGCTTTTATTTATTTCTTGTTGAGTGCCACCATCGCTTTTACTTTTAGAACTTGCTCGGTAATGCTTATGAGGGCCACAAGGAGAGTTTAACACTTTGGTATGATAGAGGAACTTAGGCTTTTCATTATAGCCAAATAGCCTTCATTCATTTATTGATTCTATAGATAACCCCTTCTTTCACCATTTTTTTATCATATTCCATTACCACTTAGTTTTATTCTGCTTTGGGTTATGATTTTGCATATGAGTTGTTTTTATTAGGAATTTTTGTCTTGGGAATAATGTGGAATCTTATAGCAGCTTTCTTCAATCCAAAAGAAATTCACTCTATTATGTGAATGTTCTTCCCTTATGAAAAAAGAGAAAAAAAAGAAGAAAAAAAATAATAAGAAGAATAAGAGGGGAGGGTGATGAAAAGAAAGAAAGTAAGTGAGCTAATTGTTTAATCGCTTTTTCAAGTTTACATTTTGACTTGATTCCTATTTCCCACCTTAGACTACTATCCATTGTTTACCCCTTGTGATTATTGTGACTTGTGTGCAGGTCATGTATTTCATTACAGAACACCATATGTTCAACTCTGACCAAATTTACCTACCCCTACCTAATCCCCATTACAACCTTTTTAAAGACCTCTTGACATGGTTATTGACTCTCCATAAGTGGTAGGAGTAGGATTTAAGAGCAAGCATATAGTAAGTAAGGCAGTATTTGATGCATTGAGCGATTTAACACTATCCTTTAAATACTTTGAGTGACTTAGAGTGAATCTTGTGAGGAGTTGGTTCTGAATAATTTTGTTGAGACAGTATTTTGTGAATTATTGGCATCTTGGTTGTGATACTTGAATTGATTGCTTCGTTTCTTTTTGTTTGACTTATGCTTGTTAAGGATATGTGCAGGAGCTCTCTAGCTTGTCTGTCAGTTTAAGTGTTGTTCCTTAGTGGTTTATTTTCCTTATTTTACTTTTGATTTCTTGAGGACAAGCAATGAGCTAAGTGTGGGGTTATTTGATATGCGTAAAATGCACACATCTAAATGGGGTTTTCAAGATTGATTTTATGGACATTTGGATGTGAATTGGTCCCAACACTCACCCTATGCGTCTGTTTGTGTGCATTAGGTTCAAAAGAAGTCAAAGGATGATAAATGGAAGAATTTGAGCATAATTGGATGCCGAAGTTGCCGAAACAAGCTAAGTACGATCATGAGGAAGCTGAACAGGGCCGTGTTGGTTTCAACACTGGCCATGTTCCCAACACGGGCACCAACACGGCCGTGTTGGGTGTCATCAAACATAAAAGAAAAATAAGTTCTTAGGGGGCACGGCCATAGAGAGTAACACGGCCAGGAACACGGCCATAGAGAGTAACACGGCCAGGAACACGGCCGTGTTGGCGGTAACAGGGGGAATTAATTAAAAGAACGAAGAGAGGAAAGAAAAAGGAGAGCAGGGGAGAACGTCCAAAACCCTAACTTTTCTCTCCCTAAGGGTTTTCTGAGCTGAAACCAAGGGAAAAGGAGACTTGGATCAAGGTTTCAAGCGGATTCGCTTCAAAGATTGAAGATTAGGCGAGGTTCGTTGATTGGTTTTCAAATCGAGCAAGAGGAACAAGAATCGATTCAATTTGAGCAAAAGGATTTGGGGCTGTTTACTCTCATCAAAGGGTGTAATCAAGTTTCTCTACCTTTACTCTCTGTTGTAATTGTATTCTTGTGGATTTTGATAATGAACATAATTAGCTAGATTGATTAAATCCATTGGGATTTCTTTACTATGTTGGCTTAGTATTATATTGTTGGATTGTTTGGGTTAGTTTTGTATTCTTCTTGCTTTCAGTATTAATAAGATAAAGCATTATTCATGAGACGTTGTGAATTGTGTGTTTAGATTGCTTTGTGTGATTGAGATGTCCGTTTGGCAATTGGAATTTTGAATAGCAAGAACTGGTTAATAATCGCTTAGAGATAAGGATAATTAACTAGCTGGATTAAGAATTAACAAAGCTTAATAGAGGCGGATTAAAGCTTAATGCTAATTTAAGAATCAATCGTTAGGAAGAGATTCCAACTTTAGGTTATTAGGTTTAGGAATTCGGTTATCGAGAGAGAGAAACTGAATTCGGTTAAGAATTCATCCACGGGTAGCATAATTAGACTCACCAATCCTTTATCTTTTGCTTGATTGCCAACTAGTTTAGGTTCCCTTTGGGTTTGCTCTCTTGCCTTGGTTATTTTAGTTATCAATTACTCTTGCATCTCCCTTAGAACTTAGCTTGTAGCTATTAGTTAGTTTAGAAATTATTCATATAACAAAGAACAAAGGAGTAACTCCGGGATTTCACTTTCCCGAGGAATACGACCTTGATACTCGCCATTAGTGCTAGACTGCATCGATAGGTACACTACCTTAGATTGTAGCTAACACAAGTAGCACACATCAACTTTTCATAATAATCATTAGTCTTTGTTCCTAACAATCTATCACAAGATTGATAAAGAAGATCTCGACGTCCTCTAGCAAACTCTTCTTGACCTTGGGCGCTGTTGTTTCTCCCACCGAAGTTTGGATGATTATGCCAACCGGGGTTGTATGTATTGTTGTATGGGTTGTTCTGCTGTCTAGGTGCATTACCATGTAGTCTACCTGTTCAAGGGCAGCAGAAACAATAGAAGATGAAGAATTAGAAGGTGAAGAAAACATACCTCCCGCATTACAGTTTTCAACATAGTGTGGGCCACCGCAAAACTCGCAGCTTATCTGGGCTACATGAACCGGCATCTGAAGCTGGTCTAATTTCTTAGTCAGAAGCTCCACTTGAGCTGCCAAGGCTGCTGTGGAGTCTAGCTGGTTGACTACTCCCTGCTTGACTGGCCGACGTGTAGAGGATTGCCACTGGTATCATCTCTTCTATCAGATTTTGTGCCAGCTCTAGTGTCTTACTCTTCAGGGCCCCACCTGCTGTAGCATCTACAATCTGCCTAGTAGCAAGGTTTAAACCGCTGTAGAAGGTCTGGACCTGCATTCATACTGGTAGTCCGTGGTGCGGGCAACACTGGAGCAAATCTTTGTACCTCTCCCAAGCATCGTACATGCTTTCGTCATTGAACTGCACAAAAGAAGATATATCATTTCTCAATTTAGCAGTTTTAACAGGAGGAAAGTACTTATATAAAACTTTTTCAGCCAATCATAATAGTGTTGGCTGGGATTGACTGCAGCCATCTTTTCACTCGGTACCTCAGAGAAAAAGGAAACAGCCTCAACCGAATGGCATCATTAGTTGTTCCATTTATCTTGAAGCTGTTGCAGATCTCCAAGAAGTTGGGGATGCGAGTGTTTGGGTCCTCGCTCGGCAGTCCCCTAAATTGTACACTATTTTGGACCATTTGTATCATGTTTGGCTTTATTTCGAAGTTGTTGGCCACCACAGGTGGTCGCAATATACTCATCTGTGTCCCCTCAAGAGAAGGTTTAGCAAACTCGTACATTGTCTTGGCTTCATCCGTAACCCGGTTGTTGTCTCCCATCCCTGCTGGTCTATTCACAGGGGCTTCAAACTCTATCCGCGCCTCTTTTTCTTCTTGCATACGCTTTCTCAACAAATGGAGGGATCGCTCTGGTTCAGCAAGAGGGTCTGTAGGAGTAGGATTAGAGCTCCTGGTCATAAACTACCTGAAATAGAAAGGGAGCAACCAAAGAATACAGGAATAAATACAATAATAAAGAATATATATAGAAAAAAATGAAAGGACAGAAAATAAAAATGGCTAGACTAACACAAACACAAATTCACTCTAGTTCACATAAAAGTGTTCCCCGGTAACGGCACCGAGAACTTGATATGCTATTTGTGTAGCTCCAATCTAAGGCAGTGAACTTAACGATGCACACTAGCACTAACGGTTAGTAACAAGGTCGTATTCTTAGGTAAGGGTGATCCTAGAACTACTATAGCGTCTTATGATATTTAACCCTAACAAAATCAATGAAGTTGCTATTCTTTGATTAAATATAAGCAAGTGATTAACTAAGTGTCAAACAAACTGAAAGGATTTCATGAAACAAACAAAGGAAAAAGCAAACCCAAGGGGACCTAAGCTAGTTGGATTTTAGTGAAAATAGAGATTATATTGATTACCAATTGCAATTACCCGTGGATTCTTAATCAACCGAGATAACCGAATTTCTAAACTTAAGAACCTAAAGTTGGAATCTCTTCCTAACGATTGATTATTAAATGAGCATTAAGCTTTAATCAGCCTCTATTAAGCTTTGTTAATTCTTAATCCGGCTAGTCAATTACCCTTATCTCTAAGTGATCATTAACCAGTTCTTGCTATTCAAATTTCCAATTACTAAATGAACTTCTTAATTACATAAAGCAATCTAAACACCACAACTCACAACGTCTCATTAATAATGAAAGCAAGAAAGCATTGATAATCAAAGTCTCATAAACATTAAAAGCAATCCAACAACATAGGAACCCCAATGGGTTTAACAAATTTAGTTACTCATAATACTAAGCAACACAAAGTAAAGAACAAATTCAGAAAAGTAAATTGAAAGTATATACACCCTTCTTCTTCAAGTTGGATGAAAAAACCTAAATTCCCAATTCTGAATGATGAACCCTAAACTGCCTCTTGAATGCCTCCAAATCTATTATTGATCTTCAATTTGATGTTAAAACCAATGTAATCCTTCATTCAATAGATGAAATAGTCTCCTAAAGTTGAATATTGAAGTCTAGAAAAAGATAGCTTATACATGTATGTGTAAAATCAAGTCAGAAAATCGAACCCCCACTCAATAAATTGCATTTGCCTATATAAATCTCTTAGCACGGTTGTGGTCAAGCCCGTGCTGATCAGCACAGGCGGAGTCCAGGTCGTGTTGGACCTCCGTGTCCCGCAACTTAAGGCTTCTTCCTCGTCGTGCCCTCGTAGGTGCTGAGCCACCACGGGCCATGGTGGAGGTTGTGGTGGCCTCAGAAATCGTGCCAAAACGACACTCTTGAGGTTCAAGTGTTGATGGTTGAGCACGGCCAGAGTCCAGGCCGTGCTCAACCTTGGAATGCTAGTCCTTGCTCAATTTTAATGGATTATGGTCCGTAATTGCACGTATTTCCCTCAATTACTAATAATGCCCATTGATAATCACCTGAAACATGAAAGGAACCAAAACACAGGTGATTCTGGCATAAACCAAGATAACTATACACAAAAATTTAAGTAATTGGGCATATAAACAAGTACAAAATTATGCACATCAAGTAGCAAATACTCTAGCTTTTGCCTGAGGTTGACCAATCTTGTAACGCCTGCATTTTCTCATCATCCATGTTATGTGCATTTACATTTAATCATTGGGCATATGATGGTATATCAATGATATTTTTATTTTATGAGAACATATATATATTAATTATAAGTAGAGAATAAGAAGCATGATATTAGATTATTAATTTAGATAAGTTGATTAAGTACTTGGGTTATGTGTATTAAGCCTTAAGACTTAATTGAACCAATAGTTGAAGGTTGGGTAAATAGATTGGACTTAAAAGATACAATTAAAAGTTAGTACCTATATATGGTTAGTAAGAATTAATTTAGGGTGATAAAAATAGTTTAGTAGGTGGTGGCATTAAGAGAGGAATATTGGAAATTGGAACCATGAGTAAGCTCATTTTACCTCTTCATTTCTCTAAAATTCGTACATGGCCAAAAACACAAAATTTGGAATAAGAGAGAGGAGTGGAATACCTAGAAAACTTAAGATTAAGATAGGATTTTGCCAACTATTGAAGGAGCCAAGCTAAAGCTAAAGGATTTAAGCATATTAGCAACCCAAAAGCTGAAATTGGTAAGTTGTTACTTGAGTGTTATAAATTCGTCATTAGGGTTCTTGATTACAAATTGGAAAACTTCATTTGATGGTCTCATTGATTAATTAAAGGTCTGATTATCATGAATTAGTAGAGTATTGAATGATTGCATAAAGATTAAGCTTGATTTAAGTTTAAGTATGTTAAGATAGAAAACTGTCAAAATTCCAGCAACCTTGATGTTCTGTATTTTAGGCATAACATGGGTTATATAAGTCCAAATTAAGCTTAATTGGTGTCTATGGAAAGTTTAGAGAGTCCTCTATAACTTTGTAGTTTTGTGATTTTGCTATTTTTGCCGTTTTGGTTGCTTAAATTGAGCAAACAGATTGCTGCTCGGGTACAACTAGCTGTATGACCCTTGCTCAGTAATTTGAAAATAATTAAATCTATAGAAGTCGGAATTGAGTAATTCTTCTTGGAGATGAAACTAGACGCATAAATGGATATGTCAATTTAATATGAGATTTTTGTATTAAGCCAATTTTGCCCAGCAATAAATATACCTTGGTACTAAATTCTGTCTAGAAAACAGAAATGTTGGAGATTAGTTTTATGCAATTTATTGATGTTAATTTGAGTTAGATTGGTATTTAACTAGATGGGAAATGTTTATAGGATATTAAAACAGTAATTGAGAGTCTTAGAGGAAGAGTTAGACCTATGAATTAGAGAGGGGATGATCTTGTAATGCATTAGAACTCGCATTTACATGAATATTTGTAATATGCATGAAATGTGAATTGATGAATGTGTTGACAGTGCACTCAAAGGCCCTGGAAAGGAAGTTGTGGAGAAAGGAGGTTCTTATATGCTAAAGGAATAAGTATATTTTGAGTAAGTAAATAGTTAATATTTGCTATGTTCATATATTTAATCAAATGTTCCGCAAATGGTTGCGTTTGCTTAATATTGTTTATGTTTGAATGACTGAGATGGAAATGATTGGTGTGGAGTGGAACAATTGTTATTGCTGAAATATGATATAAGTGAAATGATTGAATTGTGATGTTAAGTGCATATGTGCATGTGAATGGTGGATTCCCCTATGAAAAAAAAGATATATATATATAAAGCCTTGGGAGGCTAAAGCCTAGAGAGGCTATAAAAGTGTATAATGTGAGATGAGGCGAGTACCACGTGTGTGATATGTGAGGATGAGGCGGAGCAGCACATTAAAGGGGATCCACAAGCCGTGAGAACTAACCATAATTGTTGAATTGTATTTCTTCTATGATGGTTGTAATGAATTGAGTAGAATGGTATGACTTTATACCTAAACTATGAATATCATGGAAAGTTATGTGATTGGGTGGAAATTGTATTAAGTGTATGTGATATAGATTATGTTGATTATTTATTTCATCGAAATGGAGGCTCACCCCTGTCCAAAATTTTTCTTTTCAGGTTTGTAAATAGTAGTGCATCCGTTGGTTGTATGCGAAGTCTAGCTTTTAGCGCTCACAAGTTGGGCCAGTTTTGTGAAGTCTCCTCCCGATGCATTTTTGTATGCGGTTATGTGATATATATGGAAGTATGCCTTATAAGGCATAAGAAGATGTTTGTAATACTTGTTAAATGATGTTTAAGTATAATCATATGTTTATATTTTAATAACCTTGTGTCTGGATTCTTAACAACCTACATATTGACCTATCTACCTGTAGTATATATTCTACGACGCTTGTATGCTTCCTGGCTAATGTTTATTGGTTAGTATGTGATGGGGGTGTTACAAATCTGTTCTGATGGTGTTGCTGAAATAATTAAACCTCCTTTGCCACCTATTCTCTGGCTCTGCCTGAACCAACTGGAATATTTTCCCCAACACTACTCCGACCCGGAATTGTACGTATTTCCCTCAACTGGAATATTTCTTCTCATAGGACAATCTCTAGAATAATGTCCTGGCCTATTACAAGTGAAACATACTGTTGGTCTAGGCCCCCAACATTCTCCAGTATGTCTCTTATTGCACGTAGGACAAATAGGAGCAGATCCTCTACTGGCTGAAGCTTGTCCTCTCTCAAGTCTGGATGAATTGTATCCACCTCTATTATAAGGTACTGTGGAGGATCTACTACACTGACCACCAAACCCTCATCCACGATAACTACTCCTCTGTGAACTAGAGCCTCTCAACGAAGAAGTACTAATCTGTCTCGGAGGATTACTATAAGTACCAATGATTTTCTTCTTTTTAGCTTCCATAATATTCCTTTCAAATGATGTTTCTTCAGCTCTCAAAGCAGCTTCAATTGAGGCATTATAATTCTGAGATTTCACTGCCATTTTCTCACAAATGTCAAGCCTCAAACCCAGCTCAAATTTCTTCCTTTTTAGTTATTCTGTGGCTACTTCTTTTGGTGAATACTTAGATAATCTCATAAATTGAACTTCGTACTCTGCAACTGACATGTCATTCTACTTCAACTAAAGAAATTCAAGCTTCTTTCTGTCTCTATAAATTTCTAGAGTATACTTCTTAACAAATTCTCTCAAGAAATCATTCCAAATCAAAGTTATTGGTCAATCTCTGCTTCTTGAAACTGTTTCCCACCAATCAAGTGCATCTTTTTTCTATTAAAGACACTGCATATAGAAGCCTCTATTTTGTTGTGCAATTAAATCTATCCAACACCCTTCTTGTATTTCATAACCATTCCTCAGCCTCAGCAAGATTAGTAGTACCCTGAAAAATATTAGCACCTTGTATCCTAGCCCTTTCATAATTCTTATCTATCGCGGCCTCTTGTTGTTGAGTCTGAGGCGCCGATGCTTGATGTCGAGCTACCTTTTGCATCAGAAAATCCATAAACTATTCCATAACATTTTGTACATTCGGTTGTGCAGCAGTTTCAAAATGTAGCTCATGCTCATCATGTTGATCATGTTCAGATGCATTTTCATGACCATGCACAGACTCTAATGACTTATTTAGGCCAGCTGCGTGTTCTCCTTTTCTCTCCATCTATATTTATGAAATGCAAACACTCAGTCAAGTTCAAAGAACATATGTCATATGCTTAATGATGTGCAACATGAATCTACTCCCAATGAATCTAATCCCTGCTCTGATACCACTAAATGTCACACCCCCGTTACATGCTAACCAATGTATACTGTAGCATACCGGTAGACTATATAATACATGTAGATAGGTCAACATGCGATTGTTAAGAATCAAGACACAAGGTTATTAACATATAAATATATGATTATACTTAAACATCATTTAACATGTATTCAAAACATCTTCTTATGCCTTATAAGGCACACTTCCATATATATCACATAACTACATACAAAATGCATTAGGAGGAAACTCCACAAAATTGGCCCAACCCCATGTAATTCACCGAAAGCTAGACTTTGGATACAACCAACTGATGCACTACTATTTACAAACTTGAAAAAAATTGGAGAGGGTGAGCCTCCAAACAAGAATAAATAATCAACTTAATCTATATCACATACGATTAATACAATTTCCGCCCTAATCACATAACTTACCATGATTCATAATTTACACATAAGTTCATACCATTCTACTCAATTCATTACAACCATCATAAAAAAATTACAATTTAGCAATTATGGTTAGTTCTTATGGCTCGTGGATCCCCTTTAATGTGCTACTCCCCCTCATCCTCACCTATCGCACACGTATGCTGCTCCGCCTAATCCTCACATTACACACTTTTATAGCCTTTCTAGGCTTTAGCCTCCCAAGGCTTTATATATATATATATATATATAAAGGTTTAATTTCAAAGTCCAGATCACCTTGGTCTTGTGCAGCTTTCTATGTCAATAAGAATAGCGAGATAGAAAGAGGAACTCCTAGGCTAGTGATCAACTACAAACCCTTGAACAAAGCTCTTAAGTGGATTAGGTATCCTATTCCAAATAAGAAAGATCTTTTACAAAAACTGCATTCAGCATTCAACTTTTCAAAGTTTGACATGAAATCAGGATTTTGGCAAATCCAGATTGATCCAAAAGATCATTACAAAACGGCATTTACAGTCCCATTCGGTCAATATGAGTGGAATGTGATGCCTTTTGGATTAAAAAATGCCCCTTCTGAATTTCAGAAAATCATGAATGACATTTTTAATCCATTTTCAAAGTTCTGCATTGTCTACATAGATGATGTTTTAATCTTTTCAAATTCCATTGAACAGCATTTTAAACACCTAGAAACGTTTTTCTATATTGTTAAGAAAAATGGTTTAGTAGTTTCAAAGTCTAAGATATCTCTTTTTCAAACGAAAATTAGATTTCTTGGTCATTACATCTCTCGGGGTACAATTACTCCAATTGAGAGATCCCTTGCATTCACTTCAAAGTTTCCAGATAAAATTTTGGAAAAAACCCAGCTTCAAAGATTTCTTGGTAGTTTAAATTATGTCATGGATTTTTATCCTAATTTAAACTGTCTCGCAAAGCCCCTGCATGATAGGCTAAAGAAAAACCCCCCCTCCTTGGTCTGATCAGCATACAAAGATAGTCCAAAGCATTAAAAAACAAGTTTTAGAAATTCCTTGCATCTAGATCCTTCGCATTTAAGATTGTAGAAACGGATGCATCAGAGTTAGGATATGGTGGGATTCTTAAGCAAGTCCAAAATTCCAAAGAATGTATTGTCCAGTTTACTTCTGCTCACTGGAATGATACCCAAAAGAATTTTGAAAACTCATAAATTTGTTTCTTTTGGACTTTGGGTATTTCCCAATCGTCAATATGCTTTGAAAAATCTTCAATAGTGATTTCTTCACTATTTACTAGACCTTTGTACCTCAATGATTCAGAGGCGGAAGAATTTGAGAAAGAAGAAGATCTATGAAGAAAGGTTCTAAATTCATTTTAACCTAAACCAAAATAACTTTCTAGACAAGCACGGACCACGTCTTCCGCTTTACTCGCCCGTCGGGACTTACTATCACAAGATAAAATGAATGAACTTGCCTATAGGAAACCCGATGCGATTCTAAAATGAATGTAAAATCTTTATAATGTAGATATGCTTCTAAGCCCTAGGAACCCAATTGGCTCCGATACCAAATTAATAACAAGATCTAGGAAATAGAAGGAAATAATAAGCGTTGAAGATTTAGATCTAAGTTCGTGGCGTTGGTAACTAGACTCACGCTTTCGACTGTGGAGCTTTAAATGCTCTTGCGAGAATCTGTTTTCCAGCCTATAAACTTATAGATCTGAAAATAAATTTGAAATGAAACAATCGGCAAGTTTCTGATGTGTAGGATCCTCTTACGAGGCAAGCACAGAGCATACGCTTGATGATGGGGAAAGAAAAAGAAGAAGATAGATAAAGAAGATAAACTTTGAATTGCTTTAATAATAATAACAGACTTTGAACATAAACATATAAATAATCTTTGAAAGCTTTAAATAAACATACAACTTTGTAAGACTTTGAAACAGAAGAAAATATAGACTTACAGGAGAGTTACAAGATTCTCTCTCTCTTACTCACTCTTTTTACTCTAATCTCTTCTGTGAGAATTAGACTCAGGAAGAGCTTTCTTTCTTCTCTCTTCTAAGTTCTAAGTTCTAAATTCTGAGGGATGAAGAAGGAGGACTCCTCTATATATAGAGGTCTTGGAGCTTTGCATACTTGTCACGGGCTTTGGATGCTTTGCTTAGTGGAGTAGAAATGATTCTACTTGTCTTTGGAGTCTTGTGGAGATGCTTCACATGCTTTGGAGTCTTTTGATAATGCCAACCGCCTTTTGAGAAAGTTGTCGGCCATGCTTTGAAGGAATCTTTTGCTTTTTTGACTTTTCTTTTTCTTTTGTCTTTTGTCTTTTTTCTTTTCTTTTCTTTTCTTTTCTTTTTTTTTCTTTTTTCTTTTTCTTTTCTTTTTCTTTTTCTGGGCTTTAGTGTGGGCTTTTTGGCCCAACACAAATAACCTTGGGTTACCATTTTTGGTTTTTAACCCATGGGCTTTTAAAGAAGGAGATAATATTTATGAGATTTTGAGTATCCCATAACAATCGTCTCCCGCTGGATCATCCAAATCGAATGCACCGGAAGAGGATGATGATGAGGCTTTGGATTTGCCTTTAGAAGAAGTCATCTCGGACATAAACTGCTTTTATAAGTTGTAGGAAATCTTCTTCGGTTTGGGCTGCAGCAAGCTTTGGAAGGAGAAAAGACTTCTGTGCCAAGAAAGTTGTTTGTTCTTTAGGAGGAGGCAAGAAGCTATGTTTGGTCAAGAAGTTTTGAGCGACTTTCGAGGGACAGTTTGTCTTGGTGGTTGAATTTGTCCCACCATTTTACTTTGAATCGACGGATAAGTGTAATCTCACCATCCGGGCAGTTGAAGTGAAAGTACCATACACGTACCCAGGGTAAAAAGAAATTTGAACAGAAAAGAAGAAGCGGGGGAAAACGCTTTTCCATGGAATTTGGTTTGTAATTTGCTTTGAAGAGGTTGAACAAGGGTAAGACTTCGGGAATAAGAGTCTCAGGGGCATTACTGTAGTAATTCCACCTTTGTTTAAACCAGTAAGGGATTTTGGAGGTTTGGATATTGGTGTCGAAGTAGAATAGCCAGGAGTGGCTTCTTCCTTCATTTTGGATAAGAAAGGTATTGAACCAGGCTTGCTGGTAATCCCAATAGGAGAAAGAGGTGTTAAGATTTGAAGGGTAGGTTCTTTTTAGAGAAGTAGGAAGGAACGAAGAGTGTAAATCCATACCCCAGTCAGACGGGTGAAGGATTCTTTGGATTGTGCATGTTGAATATGCAGGGTCTTTATGGGCTTTGTCTTTTTTGAAATGCTTGAATTTGGCTGAACCAGTAACCTCAAGGATTGACTGGTAATAAGCCTGAGGCTTTGAAATATTCCAAGGTTTAAAAAACCAACCTGGAGGGAAAATCTTTGAAACCAATTTTGAGGGGCTTTCTGTGCAGAATCCTTCCTCAATGGTTAAAACATTTTGAAAAATAGGTTTTTCCAAATACTCATTTGATTTAAAACGTTTTGATTGCGTCAAAACAATCTCCTGAGAGTTTGGCTTTGAAAGACTATTTGAGTTTTGAGATAGATTTGGAGGGAAAATCTCTATCTTGGTATTTTGAAAAGGGATAGATAATATACCTTTACCCTTTGTGGAGGAAGATGACGACTTTGGAGTTGCTTCTAGCTTTGGAATGATTTGCTTTGTAGATGGTTCAGACAGGGATTGAACCATTTGTCTTTTGTATTCTTCTACCCTTTGAATGAATTCAGGGTCTTGCTGGGCAAGCCATTCCTGAATTTGTTTGGCTTGATCGGCTTTGAAGGGATCCATTTGTTGTTGAACTGGATCCGATTGATTAATTTCTTCTTGGATTATCTCAGTCCAAGTCCTGATGGGCTTTGAAGTTGAAGGGAGAACTTCCTTTACTGGGCTTTGAATTTGGGCCGGCTTTGAACTAGCCGTAGACTTTTCTTCTTTGGACTTTGATTTTCTTGGCATTTTGTATCACTTCTGTTTTTGTAAGAACTCTCTGGTTAGAAAGTCAGGAATAGAATTTGATTCTCCTCGAATAAATTCAATCTCAAAATCAAAAACAGATAAGATAGCTTGCCAACGGGCGAAAATCTGTTTTGAAGCTATATTTTGGACATCTTTTTGTAAAACTTCTTTTGTAGATTTGCAATTAATCCTTAAAAGAAATTTTTGATTTAAAAGATCGCTTTGAAATTTTTGATTTAATTTGGTATCAGAGCCTATTGGGTTCCAGGCTTAGAAGCATATCTACATTATAAAGATTTTACATTCATTTTAGACTGCATCAGGTTTCCTATAGGCAAGTTCTGTTCATTTTATGCGCAGTAGTAAGTCCCGACGGACAGGGCAGTAAAGCTAAGAGCTGTGGTCTAGGCTTGTCTAGAAAGTTATTTTGGTTTAGGTTAAAATGAATTTAGAACCTTTCTTCTGTAGATCTTCTTCTTTCTCAAATTCTTCTGCCTCTGAATCATTGAGGTACAAAGGTCTAGTAAATAGTGAAGAAATCACTATTGAAGATTTTTCAAAGCATATTGACGATTGGGAAATACCCAAAGTCCAAAAGAAACAAATTTATGAGTTTTCAAAATTCCCTCTCTTCAAGACTGATTTTACAATCAAGACTGAAGAAAGAGATATCCAAATTTCAAAACCTTTTGAAGAGATTTATCTCTTAAATCCAAAGACCCTCCAAAAGCATATGGAAAAGGATTATAAGCATATCCACATAGGTCTAGTCCAGGTAGGTATTAAGCCCCTTACCAGAGAAGGTCTAGATACTTCCATATTAGCCGTCCTTAGGGATGCTAGATTTACAAATTTCTATGATTCCCTGTTAGGTACTGTTGAGTCGAGCCTCAATAAAGGACCTATTTCTTTCAATTGTTTTCCAAATATCACAATTTCTTTAAACAATAAAAATGTTTTAAAGAGCATCGTTCTTCAAATCAAAACTCACAATTACAAAATGCTTGAAGGATCTATTCTGATAGCATTAATTTTCAAAATTCATTACAAAGCTATGATTTCTGCCTTTGGTTCCAAACACAAGCTTCACTCACCAAAAGGAGAAACACTGTTCCTACAAACAGATCTATCCAAATCCAACGCAACTATTCCAAAGACCATTCAATGGAAAGACATTACACTTCCAGAAGAATGGATCCTTGAAGGTGCAACCCAACCTACTTCTCCAAAGCAAACATAACCAAACACAAACCTTAAACACATAGCCCAATATCCAGATGGAAAGGTAAAGATCACATTCAACAGAAAGTCAACTTCCTCTAGATTTTCTGATGATGGTACTTCAACCTCGACCATAGATATTGGAAGGGTATCCAAAATACCTTATGTTATCTATGCTCCTTACAAAGAACCAATTCCATCTCAAACTCAACCTAGATTTTCAACATCTGATGTTCCAAATACACTTCAGAATGTTGATTACCAAAGCAATATCCCCAGACCAGTTTACACTGATCTAAAGAAAGATGACGAAGATATGGAGATAACCTCTGCCCCATCTTCACCATCACCATCAGCCATTACCCAAAACCTTGAAGCAGAGATCAACATGATTTCAAAAGAGTTCGAAATTAATAAAAAACTCTTGCATGAAGATTTCTATTCAAAGAAAAACCATCTTAAGAAACTTTGGTTTTTTAAGAATTTTTTTAAAAAAAAAGATAGTATTCAGGAAAAATACTATCAATTTTGCATTCAAAACAAAGCCCAAATCAAATTTTTTGATTGGTTTCAAATTTACTGGAAAGAAAATGGTATCCTTTATCCCTTTAAGGATAAGACCATTAGTCCTGTCACAGTAAGGAACAAAGCCCCTGAGTGGAAGGTAGGAGAAAACCTAACTGTCCAGTCTGAATATCCTCCCCTTAGGAAGATAACCATTCCTTATGGAGAGAGTGAGATAGAGGCAACACCTTACAAACTAGTAGGCGAAGACCTTGAAAAGAATGTTAAGAATATTGTTCAACAGAACAATTATTCGAACACCTGTCTAAACACTATAGGTAAGCAACTGGTTAAAATAGAAAACCAGATTCAAAAGCCCCCTGTAGTGGTGACATCTCCAATCCCCAGTACTGGTCAACCAAAAGAGTCGAACCAGTTAGAGAAGCTTAAAAACCCAGTTTTTAAGCCATATCAGCTTACAAAGCCGAGCCAAGACCATTTCCAAAAGCAAACTGAGTTTGCCAAAGCAGTCAGAGAACAGCTAAGTAGATTAGCAACCTCTGAGTCGTCCAAAAATCTAGTGCCAGATACTCCTCAAAGCAGTAGGAATATTAGTGCAATAGGACAAACCCAAAGCGATGAGTCAAATGATTCAGAGCTTGAAAGCCCCATTTCAAAACCCTTCAACATCAAAAGATTGGGAATCCAAGCCCCTAGATTAACCTGGAATACTCCTAAGAGTACTGCTCCTGATCTAGGAATTGAAAATAGGAACAACATCCTAACCCAGTCTAGATTCAATGCCTCCTCCGTCTATAAATGGAATATAGATGGAATGTCTGAGTACAACATCCTTGGTCTCTTGCAATGATGACCATGGCAGCCCAATGCCTACAAAACCCAAAGTGGTACCTCCGATAGAGCCATTCTTTGAGCTCCGATAGGCTGGATTTTCGGCCGACAAAGGGTGGTGGGATTATCATCTCACTCAAACACAGCAACTCTAAATCCTAGGTGCTATCCAAACCACAGTAGAAGGAACTCCCATTCTAGATGAAATAGGAAATCCGTTTGAGGATGCAGTGTCAACTCTAATCCTCACTATTTCCCTTCATTTCATAGGAGACCCTTCTCTACTCAAAGACAAAAATGCCGAGCTCCTTAGCAATCTTACTTGTAAGAAGCTTAGCAATTTCCAAAGTTACAAAGACACTTTCCTAACCAGAGTTATGCTTAGGGAAGATTCTAGCCAACCTTTCTGGAAAGAAAAGTTCTTAGCCGGTTTACCTAAGATTTTAGGTGAAAGAGTTAGGAATACCATAAGAGAAGCCCATAACGGTCAAATCCCTTATGATTTCTACACTTATGGTGAGTTAGTTAGTCTAACCCAGAAAGAAGGTTTAAAGATTTGTCATGACCTTAAGCTTCAAAGACAGCTCAAATGGGAGATGAGAAAGACTAGGCAGGAACTAGGTAGTTTCTGTAACCAGTTTGAGTACAACCCAATAGAGCTCGTGTCTAGTTGCAAAGGGAAATGCAAAGTTGATTCTTATTCAAAGTCTTTCAAAAAGAAGCGATTTTCCAAATATAGAAAGCCTTCTAAAAGCAAGGAGAATTTCTATAAAAAACCATCTTCTTCCAAATTTCATTCTAAATTTCCAAACAAAGATTCTAAAAAAGATTTTTCAAAAATTACATGCTTTAAATGTGGTAAGAAAGGCCATACTTCAAAGTATTGTAAATTTTCAAAAAGACTCCATGAGCTTCAAATAGAAGAAGAAGTCTTGCAAAAGATTTCTGCTCTTCTAGTTGATTCATCTGAATCAGAGTTCTCAAACAGTGAGGAAGAATTTCAAATTGATGAAATCAAAACCTCAATCGAGTGTTCCGAGATGATTCAGAGAGCTCTTCAAAGAACATTAATATGCTCACTAGGCAACAAGAAGCTCTTCTTGAGGCTGTAAAGCATATTAGTGACCCTCTTATTCAAAAACAGGTTTTAAAAGAGATTTTAAAAACCGAATCTCTGGTTCCTTCTTCTAGTAAGAATACTTATGATCTTACTATGATTTTGGACAAAGGGAAGAAATTAAAAAACCCTCTTCCTACTGTTCAGGAACTCCAGAAGGAGATTAAAACCATCAAAACAGAACTCAAAGAGTTGAAAGAAAAACAACAAAATGATTCTGTTTTGCTTCAAAGCCTGATCCTCAAACAGAATAGTGATTCTGATTCTGATGAGGAAAATGATTTTCAAAACCTTGAAGTTTTTGAACATGTTCCTGAAAACTTTATCAATGTTTTAAAGGAAATTACATCAAGAAAATATTTGATTCAAATAAAGCTTTTTTTCCCTGGTGATTTCCAGATAGAAACCATCGCGTTGTTTGATCTGAGGAGCGGACCTCAATTGTATCAATCGCGAATCGGTTCCTAAAAGGTTTCATCAAGAAACCAAAGAAAGGCTGACTTCAGCCAATTCTTCAAAGATTAAGATTGCTGGTAAAACTGAAGCCGCAATTCTTAATAATAACATTGCTTTAAAGAATGTTTTTATTCTCACAAAGGATCTTCAGCAAACTGTTATCTTAGGGACTCCGTTTATCAATTTGATAACTCCCTTTAAAGTGACAACTGCTGGAATCATTTTCAAAGCTAAAGATTCAAAGATTGTTTTTCCTTTTCTAGAAAAACCAAAAAAGAGAAATTTGAATCTTATTAAAGCACATTCCATTTACAATTTTGAAATCAATGCTTTGATCAAAGGTAAACAAACCCATCTTTCTCATCTTCAACAAGATGTGGGTTTGAAGAGAATCCTAGATCAACTGCAAAATGATTTTATTCAAAGAAAAATTTCTGATTTTCAAATGAAGATTGAGAATGAACTCTGTTCTGATCTTCCAAATGCCTTTTGGAATCGAAAGCAGCATATGGTAGATTCGCCATATGAAAATGATTTTTCAGATAAGCAAATCCCTACTAAAGCCAGACCCATTCAGATGAATGAGTCTTTAGAAAGCCATTGCAGATTAGAGATTAAAGATCTTGAGTCTAAAGGTTTAATTTCAAGTCCGGATCACCTTGGTCTTGTGCGACTTTCTATGTCAATAAGAATAGCGAGATAGAAAGAGGAACTCCTAGGCTAGTGATCAACTACAAACCCTTGAACAAAGCTCTTAAGTGGATTAGGTATCCTATTCCAAATAAGAAAGATCTTTTACAAAAACTGCATTCAGCATTCATCTTTTCAAAGTTTGACATGAAATCGGGATTTTGGCAAATCCAGTTGATCCAAAAGATCGTTACAAAATGGCATTTACAGTCCCATTCGGTCAATATGAGTGGAATGTGATGCCTTTTGGATTAAAAATGCCCTTCCGAATTTCGGAAAATCATGAATGACATTTTTAATCCATTTTCAAAGTTCGCATTGTCTACATAGATGATGTTTTAATCTTTTCAAATTCCATTGAATAAACATTTTAAACACCTAGAAACGTTTTTCTATGTTGTTAAGAAAAATGGTTTAGTGGTTTCAAAGTCTAAGATATCTCTTTTCAAACGAAATTAGATTTCTTGGTCATTACATCTCTCGGGGTACAATTACTCCAATTAAGAGATCCCTTGCATTCACTTCCAAAGTTTCCGGATAAAATTTTGGAAAAACCCGACGAAGATTTCTTGGTAGTTTAAATTATGTCATGGATTTTTATCCTAATTTAAACTGCCCTGCAAAGCCCTGCATGATAGGCTAAAGAAAAACCCCCTCCTTGGTCCGATCGGCATACAAAGATAGTCCAAAGCATTAAAAACAAGTTTTAGAAATTCCTTGCATCTAAGCTGATCCTTCGCATTTAAGATTGTAGAAACGGATGCATAAGAGTTAGGATATGGTGGGATTCTTAAGCAAGTCCAAAATTCCAAAGAATGTATTGTCCAGTTTACTTCACTCCTTTGGAATGATACCCAAAAGAATTATTCTACTATCAAAAGGAAATCCTTTCGATAGTTCTCTCATATTTCTAAATTTCAAAGCGATCTTTTAAATCAAAAATTTCTTTTAAGGATGGATTGCAAATCTGCAAAAGAAGTTTTACAAAAAGATGTCCAAAATATAGCTTCAAAACAGATTTTCGCCCGTTGGCAAGCTATCTTATCTGTTTTTGATTTTGAGATTGAATTTATTCGAGGAGAATCAAATTCTATTCCGGACTTTCTAACCAGAGAGTTCTTACAAAAACAGGAGTGATACAAAATGCCAAGAAAATCAAAGTCCAAAGAAGAAAAGTCTACGGCTAGTTCAAAGCCGGCCCAAATTCAAAGCCCAGTAAAGGAAGTTCTCCCTTCAACTTCAAAGCCCATCAGGACTTGGACTGAGAAAATCCAAGAAGAAAGTAATCAACCGGATCCAGTTCAACAACAAATGGATCCCTTTAAAGGCGATCAAGCCAAACAAATTCAGGAATGGCTTGCCCAGCAAGACCCTGAATTCATTCAAAGGGTAGAAGAATACAAAAGACAAATGGTTCAATCCCTGTCTGAACCATCTACAAAGCAAATCATTCCAAAGCTAGAAGCAACTCCAAAGTCGTCATCTTCCTCCACAAAGGGTAAAGGTATATTATCTATCCCTTTTTAAAATACCGAGATAGAGATTTTCCCTCCAAATCTATCTCAAAACTCAAATAGTCTTTCAAAGCCAAACTCTCAGGAGATTGTTTTGACGCAATCAAAACATTTTAAATCAAATGAGTATTTGGAAAAACCTATTTTCCAAAATATTTTAACCTTTGAGGAAGGATTCTGCACAGAAAGCCCCTCAAAATTGGTTTCAAAGATTTTCCCTCCAGGTTGGTTTTTTAAACCTTGGAATATTTCAAAGCCTCAGGCTTATTACCAGTCAATCCTTGAGGTTACTGGTTCAGCCAAATTCAAGCATTTCAAAAACGACAAAGCCCATAAAGACCCTGCATATTCAACATGCACAATCCAAAGAATCCTTCACCTGTCTGACTGGGGTATGGATTTACACTCTCTTCGTTCCTTCCCTACTTCTCTAAAAAGAACCTACCCTTCAAATCTTAACACCTCTTTCTCCTATTGGGATTACCAGCAAGCCTGGTTCAATACCTTACTTATCCAAAACGAAGGAAGAAGCCACTCCTGGCTATTCTACTTCGACACCAATATCCAAACCTCCAAAATACCTTACTGGTTTAAACAGTGGTGGAATTACTACGGTAATGCCCCTGAGACTCTTATTCCCGAAGTCTTACCCCTGTTCAACCTCTTCAAAGCAAATTACAAACCAAATTCCATGGAAAAGCGTTTTCCCCCGCTTCTCCTTTTCTGTTCAAATTTCTTTTTACCCTGGGTATGTGTATGGTACTTTCACTTCAATCTGCTTCCAGATGGTGAGATTACACTTATCCGTCGATTCAAAGTAAAATGGTGGGACAAATTCAACCACCAAGACAAACTGTCCCTAAAAGCCGTTCAAAACTTCTTGACCAAACATAGCTTCTTGCCTCCTCCTAAAGAACAAACAACTTTCTTGGCACAAAAGTTTTTTCTCCTTCCAAAGCTTGCTGCAGCCCAAACCGAAGAAGATTTCCTACAACTTATAAAACAGTTGTCTGAGACAGCTTCTTCTAAAGGCAAATCCAAAGCCTCATCATCATCCTCTTCCAGTGCTAGTACTGCTGCATTCGATTTGGATGATCCAGCGGGAGACGATTGTTATGGGATACTCAAAATCTCATAAATATTATCTCCTTCTTTAAAAGCCCATGGGTTAAAAACCAAAAATGGTAGCCCAAGGTTATTTGTGTTGGGCCAAAAAGCCCACACTAAAGCCCAGAAAAAGAAAAAGAAAAGAAAAAGAAAAAGAAAAAGAAAAAGAAAAGAAAAGAAAAGAAAAGAAAAAAGACAAAAGAAAAAGAAAAGTCAAAAAAGCAAAAGATTCCTTCAAAGCATGGCCGACAACTTTCTCAAAAGGCGGTTGGCATTATCAAAAGACTCCAAAGCATGTGAAGCATCTCCACAAGACTCCAAAGACAAGTAGAATCATTTCTACTCCACTAAGCAAAGCATCCAAAGCCCGTGACAAGTATCCAAAGCTCCAAGACCTCTATATATAGAGGAGTCCTCCTTCTTCATCCCTCAGAATTTAGAACTTAGAACTTAGAAGAGAGAAGAAAGAAAGCTCTTCCTGAGTCTAATTCTCACAGAAGAGATTAGAGTAAAAAGAGTGAGTAAGAGAGAGAGAATCTTGTAACTCCTCCTGTAAGTCTATATTTTCTTCTGTTTCAAAGTCTTACAAAGTTGTATGTTTATTTAAAGCTTTCAAAGATTGTTTATATGTTTATGTTCAAAGTCTGTTATTATTATTAATAAAGCAATTCAAAGTTTATCTTCTTTATCTATCTTCTTCTTCTTCTTTCCCCATCATCAAGCGTATGCTCTGTGCTTGCCTCGTAAGAGGATCCTGCACATCAGAAACTTGCTGATTGTTTCTGTTCAAATTTATTTTTCAGATCTATAAGTTTATAGGCTGGAAAACAGATTCTGCAAGAGCATTTAAAGCTCCCTATATATTCTTTTTATAGGGGAATCCACCATTCATATGCACATACGCACTTAACATCACAATTCAATCATTTCACTTATATCATATTCAAGCAATAATTGTTCTACTCAACACCAATCATTTCCATCTTATTCATTCAAACATAACACAATATTAAGCAAACACAACCATTTGCGGAACATTTGATTAAATATATGAATATAGCAAATATTAACTGTTTACTTACTCGAAATACACTTATTCCTTCAACATAGAAGAACCTCCTTTCTCCATAACTTCCTTTCCAGGCTTTTGAGTTCCTGTTAACACATTCATCAATTCACATTTTATGCATATTCCAAATATTCATGTAAATGCTAGTTCTAATGCATTACAAGACCATCCCTTTTCTAATTCATAGGTCTAACTCTTACTCTAAGACTCTCAATTACTGTTTTCATATTATATAAATATGTTCCATCTAGCTATATACCAATTTAACTCAAATTAAACATCAAATAAATAGCATAAAACTAATCTCCAACATCTTTGTTTTGTGGACAGAATTTAGTACCAAAGTATATTTATCTCTAGGAAAAATTAGCTTAATATAAAAATATAAAATTAAATAGACATATACTTTGACGTGTCTAGTTTCATATCCAAGAAGAATTACTCAATTCCAACTTTTATAGATTTAATTATTCCCAAATTACTGAGCAAGGGTCACACAGCTCGTTGAACCCGAGCATCAATCTGTTTGCTCCATTTAAGCAACTAAAATGGCAAAACTAGCAAAATCACAAAACTAAAAAAGTTATAGAGGACTCTAATTTCCATAGGCACCAATTAAGCTTAATTTGGATTTATATAATGCATGTTATGCCAAGAATACAGAACATCAAGGTTGCTGGAATTTTGATAGTTTTCTGTCTTGACATACTTAAACTTAAATCAAGCGTAATCTCTATGCAGTCATTCAATACTCTATTAGTTCATAATAATTAGACCTTTAATTAATCAATGAAAGCATCAATTGAAGTTTTCCCAATTTATAATAAAAAACCCTAATGAGAAATTAATAATACTCAAGTAATAATTCACCAATTTCAGCTTTTGGGTTGCTAATATGCTCAAATCCTTTAGCTTTAGCTTGGCTCCTTCAATAGTTGGTAAAATTATATCTTAATTTTAAGTTTTTCTAGGTATTTCACTCCTCTCTCTTGTTTCAAGTTTTTAGTTTTTGGCCATGTACGAATTTTAGAGAAATGAAGAGGTAAAATGAGCTTGCTCATGGTTCCAATTTCCAAGATTCATCTCTCAATGCCACCACCTACTAAAATTAGTTTTATCATCCCAAGTAAATTCTTACTAACCATACATAGGTATAACTTTTAATTGTATCTTTTAAGTTCAATCTATTTACCTAACCTTCAACTATTGATTTAATTAAGTCTTAAGGCTTAATACACAAAACCCAAGTACTCAATCAACTTATTTAAATTAATAATCTAATATCATGCTTCTTATTCTCTACTTATTATTAATATATATTTATTCTCATAAAATAAAATTATTATTAATATACCATCATATGCCCAATGATTAAATGTAAATGCATATAACATGTATGATGAGAATATGCAGGCGTTACATCATCACCTATGTCAAAATTAAAAAGAGAAAGATCAGCAACATTAAAAGTATCACTAATTCCATACTTATTGGGCAATTCCAATTTATATGCATTATCATTAATCCTATCAAGAACTTGAAAAGGACCATCTCCTTGTGGAAGTAACTTGGAAGCCCTTTGTGAAGGAAACCTTTTCTTGCGCATGTGCACCCAAATCCAATCATCGGGTTCAAAAACAACCTTCACAAGCACTTTGTTGGCTTGTTGAGCATAGACTTTATTCTTTCTTTCCATATTTGCACGCACCTTCTCATTCAACTTCCTCACAAAATCTACCTTTTTCTTTCTATCAAGATTAACACGTTCACTCAAAAGTAAAGATATCATATCTAATGGAGATAAATGAATAAAACCATAAACAACTTCAAAAGGACAGAATTGAGTAGATGAATGCACACTACGATTATATGCAAACTCTATATGCGACAAACATTCTTCCCAAGATTTTAGGTTCTTTTTAACCATAGTACACAACAAATTACCTAAAGTCCTATTAACTACTTTAGTTTGACCATCAGTTTGTGGATTACATGTAATAGAAAACCATAAGTTACTTCCCAACTTTCCCCATAAAGTATTCCAAAAGTAGGTTAAGAACTTTGCATCCCTAACACTAACAATAGTTCTAGGCAATACCATGCAAACACACAATTTCTCTGAAGAACAAGTCAGAAATATATGTTGCACCAATCAGTTTTATGATATGGAATGAAATGAGCCATCTTAGAGAATCTATCAATAACAATGTATATGGAATCATTACTACACCTAGGCTTAGGTAAACCAAGCACAAAATCCACAGAAATATCAATCTAAAGTGAACTAGGCACGGGCAATGGTGTATACAAGCCATGGGGTTTTGGTTAGACTTTGCTTGTTTACAAACAATGCATCCATTAAAAAATCTAGCGACATCTCATTTCATATTAGGCCAATAGAAAACATCAAATAAAATATCTAAAGTCTTAGCAATTCCAAAGTGTCCTATTAAGCCACCCTCATGAGCTTCCTTAACTAATACCTCACGCATAGAACATATGGGAATACACAAATATTTTTCTTTAAACAAAAACCCATCATGTCTATAAAACATATTAAAAGCACCTTTTTCACAACTCATAAATTTCTTTAATATGCTCAACACCAAGGAATTTGGCATTCAAAGTAGAAAAAAGTGCATATCTTCGAGATAACGCATCCGCAACAACATTATCGTTACCTTTCTTGTATTTGATCACATATGGAAAGGACTCAATGAACTCATTCCATTTAGCATGGTATTTGTTAAGCTTATTTTGCCTCTTCAAATGCTTCAATGACTCATGATCTATGTGGATCACAAATTCTTTAGGCCAAAGATAGTGTTGCCATGTCTCTAAAGCTCTCACCAATGCGTACACCTCCTTATCATAAGTTGGGTAGTTCAAGCCTGCCCCATTGAGCACCCCAATTCCTAGTACTCCACAAGGATAGATCAACTCCTTGATAAGTAAGTTTTGCATTCAAACAAGAACACAACATATAAGCAATTTTGGCTTGAAAGAAAGTAAAAAGTTAATTAATCATAATCTAAAAAAGGCATACAAATTTTGACATGTTTTAAAGACATCCAAAGTCCTAAGAAGAATAGAACTCTTACTTAACTAACCTGACCTAATATGAGTTTCCTTATAAGTTAAAAACTCTAACATCTAGCCAAATAGGACACTAAAAGCTAAACAAAGCCTTTATAAACTTGGACTTTAAGAACATTAAACAAGGCCCATTCTTTTTGAATTTCATTTGGGCCGAATCCTATTGGACTTTCATTGTTAGCCCACTCTTGCATGTAGCCATTTAAAGACTCTTAAAGCTTCTTGGCCCTTGACCTTATAATTGGACCTTGTGGCAAACTTAATGGATCATTCTTGTTCTTTCTTGTTGCCCTCGTCATCAAGCCCATCCAAACCAACATCTTTAAGCCTTGGCCGATCCATATCATTCCTTCCTACTTTAGGATGATTCGTCCTTCAATCAAGCTCATCAACTACATTAAAAGGACTCAAATAAGCATCATTAAATGTTCCACTCACATTATACTTACCTTGTAAATCAAGTTTGTAAGCATTTTCGTTGATCCTCTCAAGTACTTGAAACCATCCATCACTCATTGGACTTAGCTTTGACTTTCTTTGATTTGGCAACCTTTCGTTGCGAAAATACACCCAAACCTAATCACCAAGTTGGAACACCATTGGCCTTCTCTCTTTGTTAACCCTTTCGGCTACTCTAGTATTCTTCTTCTTAATCCTCTCTTTAACTTGTTCATGTAGTCTTTTAATCAAATCTGCCTTAGAAGAACCATCAACACTAATAAGCTTGTTAAGAGGCAAATGAAATAAATCAATAGGAGTTAATGCATTAAAACCATAAACAATTTCAAATAGAGAACAATGCTTAGTGTTATGAATAGCCTTATTGTATGCAAACTCCACATATGGTACGGGTAGGACACTTATGACATGCGTATGAGCCTTAAAACATAAGCTAAGTTAGGCTCGAAGTCTTCATATGCTCTAAATCAATAACTTTGGTCTTTTTGAGCCCAAAAAAGATAAGTGAGCCCATTGAACACTTAGACATGTAATACATTAACTTGACTTAGGCCTTCACTTAAACTAAAGCCTTGAACTCCTTGTAATTCCTCTTGGGCCGAATTCACGAGGCCTTGCATGTGTTAAATTAAGGCTTGTTGATACTTCTTGAATCTTGATCTAGTTATTGGGCCTTGAGGCAATTGTATTGGATCTTTGGCCTCAATATCTTGACTTTGATCTTGGGCTTGAAGCTTTAGCCAAACTCCTCCATGCTCTTGCTCATCTTCATCAAGTCCATCTTCATGGAATCCATATGATAGTGGTTGGTCCATATCAAAACCTTGTTCGAGCACACTCTTTTCCTTTGGTATATAGGATATAAATGACGATGTAATGAATGAATGAGTTGCACCCGGATCAATAAGAACTTATGCATTCTTACCAAAGATTATTAACCTACCAAAAATGACATCAATCGATAATGCTGCCTCCTACCGTGTCATTGCAAATACTCTAGGTTGTACCGAAGGCCTCTCTATTTGTGTGTGTTGAACAGGATGTGTCAATTTGGATGCATCGCTCTTTCTATTAACACTAGCTCTAGAACCTCTACCTGAGCCTCTACTAATGCCAAGAGCCCTACCTCCTTTACTAACCACATTTTGAGCTCCCCTACCAGCATTAGTACCAAATTGTACAAATCTTTTTTTTCTTTCATTTGAATCTTCGATCCAATCCTCAAGAGCAGCTATCTTGATGATGTTGAAATGGAATTCGTCTCTGTTTTCCTCTTCTTGATCGTCTGGAAGTTAGCTCTCAAGGTCTGCCTTGAACACTTCAAATCCAGGCCGTGTTGATCCAAAAGTGTACATTTGGCCTTCTTCAAGATGACTTGGATTTGGGTCGTGCTCCTCAGCACGGACATGCTCCTAGGCCATGTCACTCTCAGAAACCGTGTTGCAAATCGCTTCTTTTCACTATAGGTAAGGCATTTCAGCACACCCTCTAACCTTGACTATCTCCCTCAACACGCGTATGTTGAACAGTCTAATGCGCCAATTCGTCCGTTTCTTCCCGGTTCTAGTATGATTTCTCTCTAACTTTAATGATGTGCCTAGACAAACACCTGAGATACAAAGAAAATTAAAACAGGGTGATTCTAATACAAAAACACATAAATTGATATAATAATAACGTAAAATCAAGCAGGCAAATTGTGTAATACCAAGGATATCAAATCACCCCATACTTAAGCTTTTGCTTATCCTCAAGCAATCAACAGTTTAGATCATAAGCTTGCAACCAACCCTCCTTAAAATTCATGCATTGGATTACAATTAAGCAACATTTAATCTATCCCAAATGAAACTCAACCAAAAACTAAACTAGCAATCTAAACAAGAGTAATTATCACGTTAGTGTATGAGGAAATTAAATAGTACATTCAACATCAAATATTCAAGAAACCATATGCCTCACAAAGAACCACTCTATGCACTTAGTCTTTAAAAGGTAGTCATCAACCCCTCAACATAATTATATTCAACCTACTCACCATAGGCTTGCTCATAAATCCCATTTTTGCTACTGCAAAATAATCAAATATCATAATCAAACGGTCTTCATAAGGGCTGTAATGGGGCTTAGGTTTAGGTATGGAGATTTGGAAGTGAGGTGTAAATAATTTCTAGACTTTTGCAATGTGCTTACACATAATTTCAGCTCAAAAAGGACTAAATGCCAAACAAAGATAATTAAATTCACTATAGTTCGCAAGTCTTTAAAACAAGATGCTCAAAAAGTGAAAAATGAATGAAAACTCAATAAAGGACTATTTCTTTTTTTAGAGATAAACAATGTAACATAATTATTTTGGATTGAAGGGAGCATCTAAACCAACCGATGAAAGGCTTACCAAAGTGTGATGATAAAACAAAAATGATAAAAATGAAGAAAATGAATAGGCTCAACTTGGCTAACTAATGGAAAATATTTACAGGTTGGTGTTTGGCTATAAGGGTGAATCCTAAGTGCCCTTATCATTTCACCACAATTGATTTTTCATGTGACCTAAACAAGCATTACCAAGCAAGCAATTAGGATATGAGATTGTACTTTTACAGTTCAATCTCTTCTCAAGTTGGTTTGCTATCAATATAATCAGATCTACCGGCAAGTCCTCTTATCTTTCTAAACTGAATGGATTAGCTACTTTGTAGCTACATCTCTTCCTAAAATATAGAAAACTTGTCTTTGCCTAGATTAGAACTCTTTTGTAACCCTAAACACTAAGAATAAAAAGTGATCAATAATATCAGCCCACTACAAACACTCAAAAACCAAATTAAAAATCAAGATTTTCAAGAAAACACATAAGATATTTCAAGAAAATCAAGATATTCAATAAGCTTTCAAGATTGCGGATTCTTCTTCAAGATACAATTTTTTTTAATACTTCTCTTTTTTTTTTCTTTTTTTTTTAATAAATCCGAATATGAAATTATACAAAATAAGAACAATAATGTAAATCAAGAACACAACCATACCTCCACTCTAAGATCTTCAAGAAGCTGAAATACCTTTACAAAAACTTAAAGAAACAACTAAATCACTTAAAAGGACAAGGATACGCAATCTGATTTCCAAGAGCTAAAGCTCTGATACCAAATGTTAAGAACCTTTAACAATAGAATATATAAACTCTAATAGTTATGAATCCGTATATCACTAATCTAGACCCACTAACAAATTGAATCAAATCGTAGGATCACTCTAGATCAAATTATAAAGTTGATCAATAGAATTATACCTAAATAAAACTAAGTCCTTTAAATTCTAATCCTAGCACGCCACAAAGATAGATCAAATCTTTGATAAGTGTTAAATGCATTTAACAAGAATATAAGAATTCAAGCAAAGGTTGCTAGAATAATGAAATATCATTAATAAAATCAAAACTTAAACTAACATTCAACTTAGTTCAATTTAAATAGACTTGACACAAACCCTAGAAGAAAAGTAATAGGAAAAACACTATTCTGCCCTAATAAAATTAATAAAACTAAAGCAAGGCCTACAAGCATATTTCAGCCTTAATTGGTTCTTCATGGGCTTGAACTTTCTATAGATTGAATAAAGCCCAATCTTGATGCTCCTTAATAGTTATGGATCTTGGGCCTTCAAATAGACTTTCCTTGCTAGCCCAATCTTATACATAACAATTTAAGGCTTGTTGTAACTTTTTGGCTCTAGACCTTGTTATTGGGCCATGTGGCAAGCTTAGCCCATATTTAGCATTCTTAGCTTTCCTTGCGTGCTCCTCATCAAGCCCATCATCTTCAAGCTTTTCTTGTGCTAGCCCATTCGTATCACGAACCTAGATTTATTGCTCACATCCTTTCTTTCTTTTGCGTTCTTTGTCTACCTTTTTATTTAAATCAATTTGAATTGATCCTTACCAATTATCATTCAACTTCAACTCTTTTTACATTAAAATTTATACTAGCCTTATATAGGCCTTAACTAATAAGGATTTACATCTCATCTAATATAAAGATAACCTTACTAACTAAAAGAGATAAGTTAAACAGAGTACTAGTTAGGTTAATATACATGTGTGGCTGCCCACAATAAGCCATAAAACCCTAATTTACATAAGTCATATACATGGGCTTCACAACATAAGCCAAGTTAGGCCTAAAATCTTCATATGCTCCAATTCAGCTTCTTTGCTCTTTTTAAGCCCATTTAAATTCATTCAAGCCTAATAAACTAAATTAGATTACTGAGCCTTGAACTTAAATTCAATTCTTCAAGTCTTGATGTGTCTTTAGCCCAATTGTCTTGGATAAGCTCATTGACTTGCATTTTGAATCGAACTAGGACTCCTAGTTAAATTAGGATTCCTTTTGTTGTTTGTAGTCCTAATATCATCAAGACTCCTTGCAGGATTAGAATTTCTAGTTGAGTCAAGACTCCTTATTGGATTAGAATTCCTTGAGCTAGTTGGATTTGCATCTTCAAGACTCCTTGTTAGAGAAGGATTTGTTGTGCTAGTTTGGTTCGTATCAAGTTGCTCATAAAATTTGGGACTACGAGAGCTAATGACCAGTCAACTCCTCTCCGGTTGTTAATTTGACTTTAGTTTATTCATCTTTATTTATTTATTTATATTTAGCTTCTAGTTTCTTCTTCATATGGAATTCGGGCTTTAACACTATAAAAACCTCATCCAAACCGAATACTTGATGGCAATTAGCATATTATTTTTATTTTCTACCTTGCAGAAAATTAAGTTATGGGTTCTTTCAAAAACTTTGTGGACTTATCAACACTCATGCTACTGAGCATAGACTTATCCGTCGTGCCCTTCCTCTCTTTTATGTTCTTTGTCTACCCTTCTGTGTAAATCAATTGGATTTGATCCTTACGCCTAGTCGTATAGAAGATAACAAAGAACTTGTGATATTTTTCCTTAACAAATATGAAATCCTACCTATATTTTCATTTTGTTTATTTCTATTATGTCTCACTCTCTAATCTCTATCTAGAATGATTGTTTGGTTTAATTTGGGGAGCATAAACACGAGTGTTGAGTGAAAGCGCGTGGAAGCAATAATCATAGGCACCGATCCAATGCTTCGATGAATGTGAAGCAAAAAAATTAGTTGATCATGTATTGATATCATTAATCAAATGATCATAGATGAATCTTTTAGAGGAAAGTAGGAACGATAAGAATCAAGGCATACCCAAATATTTTGATTTAGGATTTGTACCATTGGATCTCCATCCTTCATTGTTCCTCTAAGCACGACGACCCTTGATGACATAAGGTTTGGTGTAAAGAGTCATGGAGCGCAATTGACAAGCTTAACCATTGGCATTGGGTGATGATCAAGGAGAACAAGGCATAAATCCATGCGCATAAGGGAGAAATCATGTTGTTTTTTATTAATCCAAGCATAATACAAGCTGGAATTCGAGCTCTTTGATTTTTGAAATGCATATAAGTGAAGTGATTTGGGTCGAAGATGAAGCTCCAAGCCCAAGTGATCCATTATTCATCAAGGGAGGCCTAATTAAAATAGCTAAAGCCAAGAGAATGAAAGGGCACTGAAATGGTCTTATTCAAGATATTTGGGCCAAGCCTTCGAAGCCATATAAAAAAGTTAGAGTTAATCAAGCCTAATCTTTTTATTAACCTAATTCAATATGTCGGGCCATGAACCCTTAAGTTGTAGGTGAAATTTTACTCAAAGGAATAAGGGAAGGCCAAATTCTTAAAGAGGAAGCAAGGAAAGAAGCTTAAAGAGGAAACAAGAAGGTGCATGCTTATGAGCTTGCCCTAGGCACCTAATTTTGTTTAGGAAACAAGGGTAGCCACCCCTTTTAGTTATTTAGGAATATTAGATGTTGATTTAGTCCATTCTTCCTATATTAAAGATTGCCTAAATTACTCTAATTATTCATTTTATTATTTAGGAAGCTTCTAATTTACTCTTTGATTTTTTACTTTTCTATTCTAGTTTCTTCCTAAAGGTGTAAAGGAAGTGAAGGTTGTATCTTTGGCTATTTAAACACACTATAGCCGAATGGTTCAGGTTAATGAATATTTTTATTATCGATTCCGTTGATAGAATTCAATTTCTGGTTCTTTTAAGAACTTATGAACTTATCAAGACTTGTTCTTATGGCGTTCTTTAAGACTTATCACTCACTTTCTTTCTAATCCTTATTGTGGCATCCAAAACCCTACTATACCAAGGTTCACACTTCTAGAAAAGTGTTGGGTTGAGGTCTTTGTTCATGAATCTAACTTTAGATGTTCTTGACAACAATTCCGTATCGTGTTTCTTACAAAATCCATAGAAAATCACATCATGAATACTTAAGGCTAATAAGCATATTATTTTAGTTTTCTAGCTTATGGGAAATCAAGTTATGGGTTCTTTCAAGAACTTTGTGGACTTATCAACACTCGTATTAATGAGCATATGCTTATCTCTCACATCCTTCCTTTCTCTTTTATTCTTTATATACCCTTGTGTTTAAATCAATTCGATTTGATGCTTACACTTAGCCATATGGAAAAGAGTAAAGAACTTTTGATTTCTTTCTTTACCGGATTCAAAATCCTACTTATGTTCTCATTTTGTTTGTTTCTTTTATCTCTTTCTCTCTAATCTATGTCTTATAAGATGGTTTGGTTTTATTTGGGGAGCATAAACACGAGTGTTGAGTGATTGCAGAGGAACGCTTAAAGAAATGCGAAGAAAGAAAATTAGTTGATCGAGTATGGATATCATTCTCTGAATGATTATAGAGGAATGCTTAGAGAAATGCGAAGAAAGAAAATTAGTTGATCGAGTATGGATATCATTCTCTGAATGATTATAGAAGAATTTTTTGGAGGAAAGAGGGAAGGACAAGAATCGAGGCACACCTGAATTTTTCGATTCAGGATTTGCACCATTGGGATCTCCATCATTCCTTATTCCTTCAAGCACGAGGACTCCTGATGACACAAAGATTAGCATAAATCCACGTGCACTAGAGAGATGTCATGTTGATTTTGATTAATCCAAGTGTAATAAAAGTGAAATGCAAGCATTTTGATGTTTGGTACACATATAAAGATGTAATTTGAGTAAGGGTGTTATTAGGTAGGCCCTCACAGATTTTGCCTTGCTTTCATCAAGGTAACTTATAAAATTTAGGATTGTTAGAGCTGTTCTCCAGTCAACTCCTCTCCGATTGTTGATTTGCCTTTAGTTTAGTTATCTTTATTTATTTATTCATATTTAGCTTCTAGTTTCTTCTTCATATGGAATTCGGGCTTTCACACTATAAAACCTGCATGCAACCGAATACTTGAGGCCAATGAGCATATTATTTCAATTTTCTACCTTATAGGAAATCAAGTTATAAGTTCTTTCAAGAAATTTATGGACTTGTCAACACACACCCTAGCGAGCACAGACTTATCCCTAGCTTCCTTTCTCTTGTGTTCTTTGTCTACCCTTGTGTTTAGATCAATTTGATTTGATCCTTACGCTTAGCTGTATGAAAGAGAAGAAATAACTTATGATTTCTTTCCTTATCGGATCTCAAATCCTTCCTATATTCTCATTTTGTTTGTTTCTTTTGTGTCTTTCTTTCTAATCTCTCTCTAGTATGATAGTTTGGTTTTATTTGGGGAGCATAAACACGAATGCTGAGTGATAGTGCGTGAAAGCGCCAACCATAGGTACAGATGAGTGCTTAGACAAATGCAAATATAGAAAATTAGTTGATCGAGTATGGATATCACACTTTGAATGATTGCAAAGGAATCTTTTGGAGGAAAGAGGGAATGACGAGAATCGAGGCACACCTGAATATTTCGATTCAGGATTTACACTACTAGGATTTGCATCCTTCCTTATTCCACTAGGCACGAGGACTCCTGATGACACAAAGCTTGGCATAAGAAATTATTGGAACACAAGTGAAAAGCTTCAACGGTGGCATTAGGGCCTAGTTTGATGATCAAGCAAGACGAGACGTAAAAGAAATAAAAAAAATGAGAATATAGGTAGGACTTCAGGTCTGATAAGGAAAGAAATCACAGGTTCTTTATTCTTTTCCATATAGCAAAGTGTAAGGATCAAGTCTATGCTCGTTAGCGCGAGTGTTGATAACTTTGATCCAAATTTTATGAGCCAACTTAATAAAAATAAGGGTAAATTCATGTGGCCCTACATAAAAACACTATGATCCAAAATACTTCACAATCTGCATTTCAAACAGTAAAGCGCTCGAATTTCGCCTTGTATTACACTTGGATTAAGTAGAAACAATATGATTTCTCCCTTACGAGGGTGGATTTACGTCTCATCCTACTTAATCATTAAACAAAGGCCCAATGGCACCGGTCAAGCTTGTCAATTATGCTCCCATGATTCCTTACGCCAATCCTTGCATCATCAGGAGTCCTCATCCTTAGAGGAGAAAGAATGAGGGAGATCCCAATAGTGCAAATCATGAACAAGAAAATCTAGGCGTGCCTCGATTCTCATTGTTCCCTCTTTCCTCATTAAGATTCGTCCATGATCATCCAAATAATGATATTAATACTCGATCAACTAATTTTCTTTTTTCGCATTTGTACATGCATTGGATCGGTGTCTATGATTAACACTTCCATGCACTTTTACTCAACACTTTTATTTATGCTCCCCAAATAAAACTAAACTATCATACTAGATAGAAATTAGAAATAGATGCACAAAAGAAACGAACAAAATTAGAACATAGTTTGGATTTCTGATCTGATAAGGAAAGAAATCAAAAGTTCTTTGTTCTCTTTGGTACAGCTAAGAATAAAATTCAAATCAAATTGATTTTAACACAGGAGTATATATAGAACACAAAAGAAAGGAAGGACTTGAGCGATAAGTCTATGCTCGCCAGCACGAGTGTTGATAAGTCCACAAAGTTCTTGAATAACCCATAACTTGATATCCCATAAGGTAGAAAACTGAAATAATATGCTCATTAGCCTCAAGTATTCGGTTACATTCATTTTTATAGTACGAAATTCCTTATTCCATTAGAAGAATAAACCATAAGCTAAATTTGGATAAATAAATAAAGAAAAATGAATAAACTGAAGTCAAATCAAGAACGAGAGAGGAGTTGACTAGTCAACAACTCTCGTAGTCCTAAATTTTATAAGCCAACTTAACAAAAATAAGGAGAAATTCATATGGGCCTACCTAATAACATTCTAATCCAAATTACTTCATTATATGCATCCCAAACAATGAAATGCTCATATTACTGCTTGTATTATGCTTGGGTTTATTGAAAATAACATGACTTCTCCCTTACGCGCATGGATTTATGTCTCGTCCTGCTTGATCATCAAATTTGGGACTATAAGAGTTGTTAACTAGTCCTTATGGCAATCTTTGTGTCATCAAGAGTCCTCGTGCCTTGAAGAACAATGAATGATGGAGATCCCAAATTTTGTGAACCAACTTAATAAAGACAAGGGAAAATTCATGCGGGCCTACCTAATAACACTTCAAACCAAATTACTTAATCATATGCATCCCAAAGATCAAAAAGCTCACATTCCTTATTATATTATGCTTGGATTCATTGATAACATTATGATTTTTGTCTTACGCACGTGGATTTATGTCTCATCTTGCTTGATCTTAAAACCAAGCCCAAATGCCACCGGTTAAGCTTATCAATTGCATTTCCATGTATTCTTAAGCTAATCAATGTGTCATCATCTTTCGTCGTGCCTAGAACACTAAGGAATGATGGAGATTCCAATGGTGCAAATCCTGAGTCAGAATATTTGTTCGTGCCTCGATTCTCATTGTTCCCTCTTTCCTCCGAAAGAATCATCTGCGATCATTCAGAGAATGATGTCAATACTCGATGTCTGTAATTGCTGCTTCCATGCGCTTTCTCTCAATAGTAGTGTTTGTGCTCCCTAAATAAAACCAAACCTATTTTCACCTAATTAGGACTTTTTTTTAGTCATCTCTTTTAGTTAGGAAGGTTATCTTCATCCTAGATGGACGTAAATCCTTACTAGTGAAGATTTAGGGTTTTTTAAGGCCTATAGGATTAAGTTGAATTTGAATGATAATTGGTTATTAAACCTAAAAACTATTTTGCTTTTATCTTTTTGTTCTTGTGTAGAATGCATGCTTAAAAAATATTCAAGTAGATTGATCATCTTCTTGTGGAGTATACGTGTGTGGATTTATGTCTTGTCCTACTTGATCATCAGCCTAAGCCCTAATGCCACCGGTCAAGCTTATCAATTGCATTCTGAATGATTCCTTATGCCAATCCTTGTATCATCAAGAGTCATCTAGCCTGGAATAACAAGAAATGATAGAGATCATAATGGTCAAATCCTGAATTAGAATATTTAGCCGTGCCTCAATTCTCATCTTTCCTTCTTTCCTCCAAAAGGTTTGTCTACGATTATTAGGAGAATGATACTAATACTCGATCAACTAATTTTTTCCTTTTTCGCATTTCTACAAGCATTAGATCGGTTCTTATGGTTGCTGCTTCCATGCGCTTTTACTCAACTCTCGTGTTCATGCTCACCAAATAAAACTAAACCATCATACTGGACAAAGATTAGAAAGAGATGCACAAAAGAAACAAACAAAATGAGAACATAGGTAGGATTTTAGATCCTATAATGAAAAAAATCACAAGTTCTTTGCTCTCTTCCATATAGCTAAGTGTAAGGATCAAATCAAATTGATTTAAGCACAAGGGTATAGAAAGAATATAAAGGAACGGAAGTGTGCAAGTGATTAGTCTATGTTTGCTAATGCGAATCTTGATAAGTCTGTAAAGTTCTTTAAAGAACTCATAACTTGATTTCCCGCAAGGTAGAAAATTGAAATAATAGGCTCTTTAGCCTCAAGTATTCGATTGCATGCGGTTTTATAGTGCGAAAGCCCTCATTCCATAAGAATAATAAACTAGAAGCTAAATATGAATAGATAAATAAATAAAGATGAATAAACTAAAGAAAAATCAAGAACGAGAGAGGAGTTGACTGGGCATCAACTCATAATCTAAATTTTTTTGAGCCAGCTTAATAAAAATAAGGGTAAGTTCACGTCGGCCTACATAAAAAAAACTCTAAGTAAAACTGGAACTACACACGGGCTCATACTTTACCTAGTCAATCCTTTAGTCATCAACTCTTCAACTTGCCTTTGGAGCTCCTTAGTCTCCTCGAGGTTGCTCCTATAGGCAGGCCGATTAGGAATAGGTGATCTAGGAATGAAATCAATTTAATGCTCTATTCCCTAATTAGTGGCAATCCATGTTTGATCCCTTCGAGAAATAAATCATCAAATTTCTGCAACAAAGAAACAAAAGCACTAGGCAAAGAAGAGTTAAGCTCGTTAGTGTTAAAGTAGGCCTCTTTTTACATAATAAAAAAATTGTGTGATTGGCCAAGAATGCTCTTTTCACCTCACTCTCTCTTGCATAGAGGCTCTCTATCCTTTCCTTTTTCTCACTTTTCATACCCTCACCATTTTCTTTCTCTCATGCACATACTCTCTACTTTTTTCTTTTTGTGCCCTCATGCTCTCATTTTCTTTCTTTTCTTTCGCGCCATCACTCTTGTGTTTTGTATTACTCTCCTTTTTAATGTGCATTTGATCTTCATACACCTCTTTAGGTGTCAAAGGAACAAGTGTAATAGATTTGGCATTCATTTGAAAAGATATTTGTTAGTAAAACCATCATGAATGACTCGTCTATCAAATTTCCATGGGCGGCCTAAAAGAATATGTCTAGAATGTATAGGCACCGCATCACATAACACCTCATCCTTATACCTACCAATAGAGAAAAACACTAATACTTGCTTAGCAATTCTAATCTCACCACAATCCTTCAACCATTGTGCCAATCATTGTGTCATCAAGAGTCTGCATGCCTAGAGGAGCAAGGAATGATGGAGATCCAAGAGTGCAAATCTTAAATCAAAATATTTGGGCGTGCCTCGATTCTCGGCATTCCTCTTTCCTCCAAAAGATTGGTCTACAATCATTCAAAAAATGATATCAATATTCCATCAACTAAATTTATTTCATCGCATTTGTCCAAGCATTGATTAGTTATGATTGTCATTTCCACGCGCGTTAACTCAACACTCTTATTTATGCTCTCCAAATAAAACCAAACCATTATACTTTACAGTGATTTTATTGACGGCACAACAATCAATGCACATCCTCCATGTTACATCTTTTTTAGGCATAAGTAAATCTAGAACTACACACAGGCTCATACTTTCCTTGGTCAATCCTTTAGTCATCAATTCTTCAACTTGTGTTTGGAGCTCCTTAGTCTCCTCACGGTTGCTCCTATAGGCAGGCCGATTAGGGATAGGTGATCCAGGAATGAAATCAATTTTATGCTCTATTCCCTAATTGGTGGCAATCCAAGTGGGATCTCTTCAGGAAATAAATCATCAAATTCCTACAACAAAGAAACAAAACACTAGGTAAAGAAAAGTTAATCTCGTTAGCATTAAAGTAGGCCTCTTTTTACATAAGTACAAATAAGGTCTGATTGGCCAAGAATGCTCTTTTTACCTCACTCTCTCTTGCATAGAAACTCTCTTTCCTTTCCTTTTTCTCACTTTTCATACCCTCACCTTTTCTTTTTCTCTCATGCACGTACTCTCTTTATTTTTTTCTTTTTGTGCCCTCATGCTCTTGTTTTCTTTCTTTTCTTGGGCACCATCACTCATATGTTTTATATTGCTCTCTTTCTTCATGCACATTTGGTCTTCATGCACCTCTTTTGGTGTCAAAGGAATAAGTGTAATAGATTTGGCATTCATTTCAAAAGAGTATTTGTTAGTAAAACCATCATGAATGACTCATCTATCAAATTGCCATGGGCGGCCTAAAAGAATATGTTAGCATGCATAGACACCACATCACACAACACCTCATCCTTATACCTACGATTAAAGAAAGACACTAATACTTGCTTAGAAACTATAAGCTCACCACAATCCTTCAACCAATATGCCAATCATTGTGTCATTATGCCTAGAGGAAGAAGGAATGATGGAGATCCTAATGGTGCAAATCTTGAATCAGAATACTTGGACATGCTTATCGGATCCGAAACCCAAACTATGTTCTCATTTATTCATTTCATTTGTTCCTCTTTTCTATTTTATGTCTTGTATGATGGTTTGGTTTTATTTGGAAAGCATAAATAGAAGTACTCAGTTAAAATGCATGGAAGTGACAATCATAGGCACTGATCCAATGCTTAAAAGAAATGTGAAGGAAGAAAATTAGTTGAGTGAGTATTGATATCATTCATTGAATGATCATAGAAGAATCTTTTGGAGGAATGAGGGAATGCTGACAACTGAGGCACATCCATATATTCCTATTCGAGATTTGCACCACTGGGATCTCCATCATTCCTTGTTCCATTAGGCACGAAGACTCCTGATGACACAATTCGCATAGGGAATCATGGGAATGTAATTAACAAGTTTGACCGGTGGCATTAAGGCTCAGGTTGATGATCAAGTAGGCAAGATGTAAATCCATGTGCAGAAGGGAGAAATCATGTTATTTTCAAAAAATCCAAGCATAATATAAGCAGGAATGCGAGCGTTTTGATGTTTGGAATGCATATATTGAAGTAATTTGGGTGGGAGTGTTATTAGGTAGCCAACGCAAATTTCTCCTTATTTTCATTAAGCTGGCTCATAAAATTTGGGACTACAAGAGTTGTTGACTAGTCAACTCCTCTTTAATTCTTGATTTGACTCTAGTTTATTCATCTTTTTCTATTTATTTAATCATATTTAGCTTGTACTTCTTTTTATGGAATGAAGGCTTTCGCACTATGAAAACTTCATGCAACCGAATATTTTAGGCTAGTGAGCATATAACTTCAGTTCTCTACCATATAGAGAATTAAGTTATAGGTTTTTTCAAGAACTTTGCGAACTTATGAAGACTCGCACAAGCAAACCGAGGCTTACTGCTCACGTCCTTCCTTTCTTTTATGTTCCTTCTATACCAAAAACCCATTTTCGGCCCATGCACAGTTGATTCGGACTGTGTAGAGCCGATCGACTATGTTCATAGCTGAATTAGCTTTGCACAGAGCTGATCCGCTCTATGTGTTAGGGCATAAATCAATTCGATTTGATCCGTATACTTAGACATGAAAGAGAATAAAGAACTTGCGATTTCTTTCCTTATCGGATAAGAAATCCTATGTTCTCATTTGTTCTTTTCTTTTACTCCTCTCTTTCTAATCTATATACTGTATGATGGTTTGGTTTTATTTGGCGAGCATAAATAGAAGTGTTGAGTTAAAGCGCGTGGAAGCGACAATCATAAGCACCGACTAATGCTTAGACAAATGCGATATTGATATCATTTTTTAAAAGATCGCAGATGAATCTTATGGAGGAAAGAGGAATGCTGAGAATCAAGGCACACCCAAATATTCTGATTCAGGATTTGCACCATTGGGATCTCCATCATTCCTTGTTCCTCTAGGCATGAGGACTCTTGATGACACAAGGATTGGCATAAGGAATCATGGGAATGTAATTAAAAAGCTTTACTGTTGGCATTGGGGATTACACGTAAGGGCGAAATCATGTTGTTTTTAATAAATCCAAGGGTAATACAAGTAGAAATGCAGGCATTCTAATTTTTTGAATTAATGAAGTATTTTGGGTTGGAGCGTTATTAGGTTACCCAATGCAAATTTCTCCTTGTTTTAGTTAAATTGCCTTATAAAGTCTGGAACTACGAGAGTTGTTGACCTGTCAACTCCCCTCTGATTCTTAATTTGAATTTATTTTATTCATCTTTCTTTATTTATTTACTTATATTTAGCTTCTACTTTCTTCTTCTTATGGAATGAGGGCTTTCGCACTATAAAAACAGCATGCAACCGAATAGTTAAGCCTAGTAAGCATATTATTTTAGTTTTCTACATTGCAGAGAATTACGTTGCGGGTTCTTTCAAGAACCTTACAAAGTTATAAAGACCCACAATAGCAAACCTAAACTTATTAATCACGTCCTTCCATTCTTTTATGCTCTTTGTCTACCCTTATGTTTAAATCAATTCAATCCTTACGCTTAACCATGGAAGAGAATAAAGAACTCGCAATCTTATTCCATATCGAATCAAAAATACTACCTCTATTCTTATTTGTTCGTCTCTTTCTAATCTGTGCCTTGTATGAAGGTTTGGTTTTATTTGGTGAGCATAAATAGGAGTGTTGAGTGAAAGTGCATGGAAGCGACAATCATAAGCACCAATCCAATGCTTAGAAAAGTGCGAAGAAGGAAAATTAGTTAATCAAGTATTCATATCATTTTCCAAATGATCACGGATGAATCTTTTGGAGGAAAGAGGAAACATCGAGAGTCGAGGCACGCCTAAATATTCTGATTCAAGATTTGCACCATTGGGATCTCCATCATTCCTTGTTCCTCTAGTTTTGTGGACTCCTGATAACATGAGGATTGACATAAGGACTCATTGGAACACAATTGATAAGTTGGAATGATGCTATTACGGCTTAGCTTGATGATCAAGCAAGACGAGATGTAAATCCAAGCGCGCTAATGAGAAATCATGTGGGTTTCGATTAATCCAATGTAATACTAGTGGAAATGCGAGCATTTTGATGTTTCAAACGCATATGAAGAAGTAACTTGTGTTGGAGTGTTCTTAGGTAGGGCCTCACAGATTTCCCCTTATTTTTGTTAAACTATGTCATAAAATTTAGGACAATGAGAGATGTTGACCGGTCAATTCCTCTTGGTTCTTGATTTGACTTTAGTTTATTCATCTTTTTTTATTTATTTATTCATATGTAGCTTCTAGAAAGAGCGTGGAATTGGCAATCATAGGCACCGATCCAATCTTACATAAATCTGAAGAAAAATAAAATTAGTTGATCGTATATTGATATCATTCTCGGAATAATCGCGGACAAATCTTCTAGAGGAAAGAGAGAACAATTAGAATTGAGGCACGCTAAATATTCAGGATTTGCACCATTAGAATCTCCATCATTCCTTGTTCCTCTAGGCACAATGACTTCTGATGACACAAGGATTGTTGTAAAGAATCATGGGATCTCAATTGACAAGCTTGATCATGGCATTGTGCTTATCTTGATGATCAAGTAGGACGAGACGTAAATCCATGCTCGTAAGGGAGAAATCATGAAATCCAAGCATAATACAAGCAACAATGCGAGCATTTTTATGTTTGGGCCACATATAATGAAGAAATTTGGATCATAATATTATTAGGTAGGCCTAAACAAATTTTCCCCTTGTTTGTGTTAGGCTGGCTCATAAAATTTGGGACTACAAGAGTTGTTGACCAATCAACTACTCTCTCGTACTACAAAAATCATATGCAGCCGAATAGTTGAGGGTAGTGAACATATTATTTGAGTTCTCTACCTTGCAGAAAATCAAGATATGGGTTCTTTCAAGAACTTTATGGACTTATCAAGACTCATTCTAGCGAACATAGACTTATTGCTTACGTCCTTCCTTTCTTTTGTGTTCTTTATCGACCCTTGTGTTTAAGTTAATTCAATTTGATCCTTTCGCTTAACCATATGGTTAAAAATAAAGAACTTGTGATTTCTATCCTTATCAGATCTGAAATCCCACATATGTTCTCATTTTGTTTCACTCTATCTAATCTCTGTCTAGTTTGATGGTTTGGTTTTATTTTGTGAGCATAAATACAATTCACAAGCTTGATCGGTGGCATTATGGCGTGACTTGATGATCTAGCATAACGAAATGCAAATCCACGCACGTAAGATAGAAATCATGTTTCTTTTGATTAATCCAAGCAGGAATGCATGCATTTTGATTTCTGGGATGCATATAATTACTTAATTTGGACCGGAGTATTATTAGGTATGACCATACAAATTCTCCCCTATTTTTGTTAATCTAGCTCATAGAATTTGGGACTATAAAAGTTGTTGACCAGTCAACTCCTCTTCTCTTGTATGATAGCTTGGTTTTATTTGGGTAGCATAAACACAACTATTGAGAGAAAGCCCTTGGAAGCGGTAATCATAGGCACTGATTCAATACTTGGACTAATGCGGAGAAACAAAATTAGTTGATTGAGTATTAATATCATTCTTCGAATGACTGCAAATGAAACTTTTAGACGAAAAAGGGAACAATGAGAATTGAGGCTTGTTCCTTATACCTCTAGGCACAGGGATTCTTGATGATGTGAGGATTAGCATAAGGAATCATGGGAATGCAATTAACAAGCCTGACCGGTAGCATTGGGACTTAGCATAATGATCAAGCAAGACAAGATGTAAATCCATGCGCGATAGTGAGAAATCATATGGGTTTCGATTAATCCAAGTGTAATACTAGTGGGAATGCGAGCGTTTTGATGTCTGGGATGCATATAAACAAGTAATTTGGCTCGGGTTATTTTTAGGTAGGCCCTTGCAGATTTCTCCTGCTTTCTTTAAGCTGGCTCACAAAATTTAGGACAACGAGAACTATTGACCAGTCAACTACTGTCCATATTTAGCTTTTTATTTCTTTTTCATATAGAATTAGGCTTTCGCATTATAAAAACTACATGCAACCGAATACTTGAGGCTAGTGAGCATATTATTTTAGTTTTCTAGCTTGCAGAAAATCAAGTTATGCGTTCTTATAAGAACTTTCTAGACTTATGAAGATGCACACTAGCAAACCTAGATTTGGAATTGACGCACGCCCCAATATTCCAATTCAAGATTTGAACCATTGGGATCTCCATCATTGATAAGAAGCGATCTAGCATAAGAAATCCTACTCCAATAAGGAACCCTAATGATACAAATCCTACTAGCTTAACGAATCCTATTCTAACAAGGAGTCATCTGTAACTAGGAGTTCTACTCTAATAAGGAGTCTCTAATGATATTAGGAGTCGAAATGACATCAAGAATTCAAGTGACATTGGGAATCCTAATCCAACTAGGATTCAAGATCCATTTAACATCCATGGAGACCCAACTACAAGGCTCAAGGCTAAGAAGATAAAAGAAGCTCTCAATGGGCTTATTCAAGATATTTGGGCTAAGGACACATCAAGGCTTGAAGATTTGGATACAAATTCAAGGCTCATTAATATCATTCTCCGAATGATCGAAGAGGAATCTTTTAAAGGAAGGAGAAAACGGCGAGAATCGAGGCACACCCAAGTATTTTGACTCAGGATTTGCACCATTAGGATCTCCATCCTTCCTTCTTCCACTAGGCACAAGGAATCCCGATGACACAAGGTTGGGCATAAGGAATAATGGGAACGCAATTAACAAACTTGACTAGTGGCATTGGGGCTTAGCTTGATGATCAAGCAGGAGAGACATAATCCAAGCAAGTAAGAGAGAAATCATGTTTTTTTCAATAAATCCAAGTGTAGTACAAGCCGAATTCAAGCACTTTGATGTTTGAAATCCATATAATGAAGTAATTTGGGTCGAAGTGTTTTTAGGTAGGGCTACCCGAATTTATCCTTATTTTTGTTAAGCTAGCTTATAAAATTTAGGACTACGAGAGTTATTGCCCAGTCAACTCCTCTTTAGTTCTTGATTTGACTTTAGTTTATTAATCTTTATTTATTCATATTTAGCTTATAGTCTATTCTTCTTATGGAATGAGGCCTTTCAGACTATAAAAACTGCATGCAACTGCATACTTGAGACTAATGAGCATATTATTTCAGTTTTCCACCTTGTAGGAAATCATGTTATGTATTATTTCAAGAAATTTATGGATTTATCAACACTTGCGCTAGTGAGCATAGACTTATCCCTCACGTCATTCCTTGTGCTTGTGTTCTCTCGCTTGTGTTTAAATCAATTCGATTTGATCCTTAGCTTAGCCGTATGGAAGAGAATAAAGAACTTGTGATTTCTTTCCTTATCGGATATGAAATCCTGCCTATATTCTCATTTTGTTTGTTTCTTTTGTGTCTCTCTTTATAATCTCTATCTAGTATGTTGGTTTAGTTTTATATGGGGACCATAAACACGAGTGTTGTGTGAATGTGCATGGAAAAGGAAATCATAGGCACTAGTCCAATACTTCAACGACTGTAAAGAAAGAAAATTAGTTGATCATGTATTGATATCATTCTTCGAATGATCGCAAAGAAATCTTTTAGATGGAAGAAGGAATGCCGAGAATCCAGGCATGCCCAAATATTACACCGTTAAGATCTCTATCCTTCCTTATTCCTTTAAGCACAAGGAATCATGATGATGTAAGGTTGGGCATAAGGAATCATGGGATGCAATTAACAAGCTTGACTAGTGGCACTAGGGCTTAGCTTGAAGATCAAGTAGGAGAAACGTAAATCCATGCGCGTAAGGGAGAAATCAAGTTGTTTTCAATTAATTCAAACGTGATACAAGCCAAAATTTGAGTGCTTTGATGTTTGAAATGCATATAATAAAGTAATTTGGGTAGGAGTGTTTTTAGGTAGGCCCTTTGAATTTACCCTTATTTTTATTAAAATTTCGGGTCAAAAATTTAGGACTGTGAGTTTATTAATATTTAGCTTTTAGTTTATTGATTTGACTTTAGTTTATTAATATTTATTTGATTAATTCTTCATATCTAGCTTCTAGTATCTTCTTCTTATTGAATGGGGCTTTCGCACTATAAAAACCGCATGCAACCGAATACTTGAGGCTAATGAGGATAATATTTCAGTTTTCTACCTTGCAGGAAATCAAGTTATGTGTTCTTTCAAGAAATTTATGGATTTATCAACACTCGGACTTGCGAGCATAGACTTATCCCTCACGTCCTTCCTTTTACTTATGTTCTTTGTCTACGCTTGTGTTTAAATCAATTCGAAAATAATATAATTTCTCCTTTACGAACATGGATTTATGTCTCATCCTACTTGACCATCAAGCAAAGACCTAATGCCACAGGTGAACCTTGTCAATTGCACTCCCATGATCCCTTACGCCAATTCTTGTGTCATTAGGAGTCCTCATCCTTAGTGGAGATCCCAATAGTGCAAATCATGAATAAGAATATATGGGCGTGCCTCGATTCTTATCATTCCCTCTTTCCTCTATAAGACTCGTCTGCAATCATTTGGAGAATGATATGAATACTCGATCAACTAATTTTCTTTCTTCGCATTTGTACATGCATTTAGATCGGTGCTTATGATTGACGCTTCAATGTGTTTTCACTCAACATTTATATTTGTGCTCCCCAAATAAAACCAAACCATCATACTAGACAAAGATTAAAAAGAAAGGCACAAGATGAGCGAACAAAATGAGGACATAGTTTTGACTTCAGATCTGGTAAGGAAATAAATCACATGTTCTTTCTTCTCTTTGATACGGCTAAGAATAAGTTTCAAATTGAATTGATTTTAACACAACATAAGATATATAACACAAAAGAAAGGAAGGACGTGAGCAGTGAGTCTATGTTTGCTAGCCCGAGTATTAATGAGTCCATAAAGTTCTTGAAAGAACCCATAACTTAATTTCCCGTAAGATAGAAGATTGAAATAATATGCTCATTAGCCTCAAGTATTTGGCTTAATGCATTTTTATAGTTCTAAAGTCCTCATTCCATAAGAAGAAGAAACTATAAGCTAAACATGAATAAATAAATATAAAAAGATGAATAAACTAAAGTCAAATCAATAATGAGAGAGGAGTTGACTGGTCAACAACTTTTGTAGTCCTAAATTTTATGAGCGAGCTTAACAAAAAAAAGGGGAAGTTCGCGTGGGCCTACCTAACAACATTCCGACCCAAATCACTTCATTATATGCATCCCAAACAACAAAAGGCCTGCATTCCCATTTGTATTACGCTTGGATTTATTGAAAAGAACATGACTTCTCCCTTACGTGCGTGGATTTACATCTCGTCCTACTTGATCATCAAATTTAAGACTATAAGAGTTCTTAACTAGTCCTTATAGTAATCCTTGTGTCATAAGGAGTCCTCGTGCCTTGAGGAATAAGGGATGATGGAGATCCTAAAATTTATGAACTAGCTTAACGAAAACAAGGGGGAAATTCATGCGGGCCTACCTAATAACACTCCTTACTTAATAATGTGCATCCTAAAGATCAAAAGGTCACATTCCTGATTGTATTACAGTTGGATTCATTGATAACATTATGATTTCTATCTTGCGTGCGTGGATTTACGTATTCCGCATTCCCATTTGTATTATGCATTCTTGCTTGGATTAATCGACTGCAACATGATTTCTCCCCAACATGTGTGGATTTGTATCTTATCCCTGCCAAATTATCAAGTCATGCTCCAATGCAACTGGTCAAGCTTATCAATTGCATTCCCATGATTCCTTATGCCAATTCTTGTGATGGAAATCCTAGTGCTCCTACAAACCCATCCGAGCAAGATCCTCTATCTACGGGGAGTGGTCCAATCAGAAGAGTAAAAGTGAAGAATATTAAGGTTGCAAGGCCTTATTTGCTTAAGCCTTGATGATAACTCATATTGTGGAAGAACAAGCCTCAAATAAGCCCAATGACCCAGATTGTGTCTTGATGATTCAAGTTAATGAGAATGGGCTTCAAGAAGCTTGAACTCCTTATTAATTTCTCCTTAGATCGAAACTACTCCTTATTTAACTTCTCATGTATTTTGGCCCTTCAATGTTTTATTACTTTAAAACTCTATTTCTTCGGGCCTTTTTCATTACTTGTTTTTTTCTGGGCCTTTAGTTGTGTATTAGATTAATTCTAAGTGTGGGTCGCCCCTTGCATTTGGCATAACACTCATTAGTTTGTCTAAACCATAAACATTCATTATAATTGCTTAAGGGTTATCATCTTGTAAGAATTTTAACTTTGTTTATAATTTGATGCTTGAGAATGTTCTCCTTCTAAGTTCTTACGAGGACTTATTGTTTTGAAAATTGCAACTCATTGATTGTTCATTGATAGCTAAGGGTTCCTTCAATAGAATGTTGTGAGTTCTTAGTTGCATATCCTTTATCTTGTTCTTGATAGATCCTCAAAACGGATTGATACTGGTTCTATTCAACAGATTGTCTAGGGTCATATCAGTTTTGGTATCATAGCTTAGGCTCAAGTTCAAGATTGTAGTTGTTTAGTTAGTTCTTTTATTTCCGCAATTAGCTAAAAAAAAGAGTGAAAAATTCGTGCCATAGAAATAAAAGAAAAACTGTTCATTTTGAGTAGAACTCGATTTAAGTTCAAAAATTCAAGCTTGGAGGTGAAGGAGCCGAAATATTGGAAGTCTCTAATCAAAGGAATACATTTTAGGAGACTTATCACAAAAGAGGAAAAATTCAGCAAGTTTCCTAATCAAAGGATATGAAAAAATATCTCCTTGATTTGGCCGAAAATCTTTTCCTAAATAAGGGAGAACTGATTTTGAAATAAGGGAAAACTTGGATGAGTTAAGAATTGAAAGGGATGAGAAACCAAACCGAACACCAACTCCATCTCTACCTAGGAGGCAGAATTGGAATGATGATGATGACGAGGACGATGGCGTCTCCAACCAAAACTTTTCAAGGAAAAGGAGATCCATAAGTCCATTTGGAATGAGAGAAAAAGGTCGAACGCGTGTTTGAATGCCATAACTCCACATAAGAAAGAAAGGTAAAACTTGCTTCTATTGAGTTTACTGATTACGCTAGTACTGGGTGGGATCAATTAGTTACAGCTCGAAGGTGCAATGATGAGGATCCAATCTCAACATACGGAGAGATGAAGAGAATCATGTAGACAGTTTGTTTCTTCACACTACTATATGGAATTGTACCACAAACTTCAAAAACTTGTACAAGGAACTAAGTTTGTGAATGAATCTACAAAGAGACAATGACAAGTCCATGGATGATAAAGGTAAAGGGAAAGCAAGTGGTTCAGAATCGAAGATATAATGGTTTAAGTGGAAAGGATATGGACACAACCAAGCTGAATGTCCTAATCAAAGAATTATGATAATCATGGACAACGATGATGTGATAAGTGAAGGTGATGATAGTGATGATGAGCCGATCTTAGATGATCACACACAAGAAGAAGAGGATGTCGAATATGCTCTTAATAGTAAACTCTTTTCTTATGTGACTATGTGTGCTTTGAATGTACAAGCCAAAGTGGAAGAAGTATAACGGGAGAATATATTCCATACTAGATGTACAATTGCAAATAAATTGTATAGTATGATTGTAGATAGTGGAAGTTGTACTAATGTTGTTAATGCTAGTTTAGTTGATAAACTTTGTTTGAAAACAACTAAACATCCTAAGTCTTATAGATTGCGTTGGTTGAATAATTGTGGTGATATTAGGGTCACTAGACAAGCATTAATTTATTTCTCTATAGGATGTTATAAAGATCAAGTTTTACATGATGTGATTCCTATGCAAGCTAGTCATATCTCGTTATAACGTCCTTGGCAGTTGGATAAAAAGGTTGTTCATGATGGTTTTACTAATTGCCATACTCTTACTTTTTAGAACAAACGTATTATTCTTATACCTTTAACTCCTAAACAGGTCTATAAAGACCAAAATTCAATTATAGTGGTGTGAGAATGCACATGAAAACGAAGAGGTGCACGAGCAAAAGGAGTGTTGTAAGAAAAATAATGAGAGGTGTGCAAAAAGACAGGAAAAAGTAGAGTTTAAGTGTTTATCCAGTGATAAAAATTAAGTCGCAAGAAAAATGAGAGTATAGTGAACAAAGTGAGTTAAAAGGCAATTTCTATATCAAAGAGGGTGATGTACGAAAAGCCTACTTGGCTAAGCAAAGGATGCTTATGCTTATTTTTAAAAGTAACATGTTATCTTTTTATAACTCTAAGCTTGAGGATCTGCCTCAAAGCATTAAAACTCTTTTATAGGATTTTTGATTATGTGTATCTAGAGGAGATTCCACATGATTACTGCCCATTAGAGGAATTGAGCGTTGTATCAATTTCATACCTGGTGCACAAATACCTAATCGCCTTGCATATCCAAGCAACCCAGAAGAAACAAAGCAATTGCAATAGTAAGTGGAAGAGTTGCTTTCCAAAGGTTTAATTAGAGAGAGTACGAGCCCATGTGTTGTACTTATTCTTTTGGTGCCCAAGAAATATAGATCTTGGAGGATAAATGTTAATTGTTGCGCCATGAATAAGATTACTATAAATTGTCATCATCCAATTCCTACATTGGATGATATGTTGGAAGAATTACATGGTGCTAAAATCTTCTTTAAAATTGATCTCAAGTCTGGATATCGTCAAATACACAAGAAATTAGGGGATAGATGGAAAACTGCCTTTAAGACTAAGTGTAACGCCTGCATTTTCTTATCATACATGTTATCTGCATTTACATTTAATCATTGGGTATATGATGGTATATTAATAATATTTTTATTTTATGGGAACAGATATATATTAATTATAAGTAGAGAATAAGAAGCATGATATTAGATTATTAATTTAGATAAGTTGATTAAGTATTTGGGTTATGTGTATTAAGCCTTAAGACTTAATTGAACCAATAAATTTGAAGGTTGGGTAAATAGATTGGACTTAAAAGATACAATTAAAAGTTAGTACCTATATATGGTTAGTAAGAATTAATTTAGGATGATAAAACTAGTTAAGTAGGTGGTGGCATTGAGAGATGAATCTTGGAAATTGGAACCATGAGCAAGCTCATTTTACCTCTTCATTTCTCTAAAATTCGTACATGGCCAAAAACTCAAAATTTGGAACAAGAGAGAGGAGTGGAATACCTAGAAAAACTTAAGATTAAGATAGGATTTTACCAACTATTGAAGGAGCCAAGCTAAAGCTAAAGGATTTAAGCATATTAGCAACCCAAAAGCTGAAATTGGTGAGTTGTTACTTGAGTATTATTAATTTGTCATTAGGGTTCTTGATTACAAATTGGAAAAAATTCAATTGATGCTTTCATTGATTAATTAAAGGTTTTATTATCATGAATTAGTAGAGTATTGAATGATTGCATAGAGATTAAGCTTGATTTAAGTTTAAGTATGTCAAGATAGAAAACTGTCAAAATTCCAGCAACCTTGATGTTCTGTATTTTGGGCATAACATGGGTTATATAAGTCCAAATTAAGCTTAATTGGTTTCTATGGAAATTTTGAAGAGTCCTCTATAACTTTGTAGTTTTGTGATTTCGCTATTTTTGCCGTTTTGGTTGCTTAAATTGAGCAACAATATTGCTGCTCGGGTACAACTAGCTGTATGACCCTTGCTCAGTAATTTGAGAATAATTAAATCTATAGAAGTCGGAATTGAGTAATTCTTCTTGAAGATGAAACTAGACGCACAAGCGTATATGTCTATTTAATACGATATTTTTTTATTCAGCCAATTTTTCCCAGCAATAAATATACTTTGGTACTAAATTCTGTCTAGAAAACAGAGATATTGGAGATTAGTTTTATGCAATTTATTTGATGTTAATTTGAGTTTAATTGGTATATAACTAGATGAAAAATGTTTATATGATATTAAAATAGTAATTGAGAGTCTTAGAGGAAGAGTTAGACCTATGAATTACGAAGGGGATGATCTTGTAATGCATTAGAACTAGCATTTACATGAATATTTGGAATATGCATGAAATGTGAATTGATGAATGTGTTAACGGTACTCAAAGGCCTGGAAAGGAAGTTGTGGAGAAAGGAGGTTCTTATATGCTGAAGGAATAAGTGTATTTTGAGTAAGTAAATAGTTAATATTTGCTATATCCATATATTTAATCAAATGTTCTACGAATGGTTGTGTTTGCTTAATATTGTGTTGTGTTTGAATGAATGAGATGGAAATGATTGGTGTTGAGCGGAACAATTGTTATTGCTTGAATATGATATAAGAGAAATGATTGAATTGTTATGTTAAGTGCATATGTGCATGTGAATGGTGGATTCCCCTGTGAAAAAAAAATATATATATAAAGCCTTGGGAGGCTAAAGCCTAGAGAGGCTATAAAAGTGTATTATGTGAGGATGAGGCGGAGCATCTTACATGTGCGATGGGTGAGGATGAGGTGGAGCATCACATTAAAGGGGATCCACAAGCCGTGAGAACTAACCATAATTGTTGAATTGTATTTCTTCTATGATGGTTATACTGAATTGAGTAGAATGGTATGAATTTATACCTAAACTATGAATCATGGTAAGTTATGTGATTGGGTGGAAATTGTATTAAGTGTATGTGATATTGATTATGTTGATTATTTATTTACTGAGCTGGAGGCTCACCCCTCTCCAAAATTTTTCTTTTCAGGTTTGTAAATAGTAGTGCATCCGTTGGTTGTATCCGAAGTCTAGCTTTTAGCAGTTCTGTCAGGTTGGGCAAGTTTTGTGGAGTCTCCTCCTGATGCATTTTGTATGCAGTTATGTGATGTATATAGAAGTGTGCCTTGTAAGGCATAAGAAGATGTTTTGAATACTTGTTAAATGATGTTTAAGTATAATCATATGTTTATATGTTAATAACCTTGTGTCTTGATTCTTAACAATCTGCATATTAACCTATCTACATGTAGTATATACTCTACGGCGCTTGTATGCTTTCTGGCTAATGTCTATTGGTTAGCATGTAATGGGGGTGTTACATTTAGTGGTATCAAAGCAGGGATTAGATTCATTGGGAGTAGATTTATATTGCACATCATTAAGCATATGACATATGTTCTTTGAACTTGACTGAGTATTTGCATTTCATATATATAGATGGAGAGACAAGGAGAACACGCAACTGGCCCAGATAAGTCATTAGAGTCTGTGCATGGTCATGAAAATGCATATGAACATGATCAACATGATGAGCATAAGCTACATTCTGAAAATGCTGCACAATCGAATGTACAAAATGTTATGGAACAGTTTATGGATTTTCTAATGCAACGGGTAGCTCGACAACAAGCACCGGTGCCTCAGACTCAACAACAAGAGGTTGTGATAGATAAAAATTATGAAAGGGTTAGGAAACAAGGTGCTAATGTTTTTCAGGGTACTACTGATCCTGCTGAGGCTGAGGAATGGTTACGAAATACGGAAAGGGTGTTGGATAGATTTAATTGCACATCAGAACAAAGGCTTCTATATGCAGTGTCTTTAATAGAAAAAGATGCACTTGATTGGTGGGAAACAGTTTTAAGAAGCAAAGATCGACCAATGACTTTGACTTGGAATGATTTCTTGAGAGAATTTGCTGAGAAGTATACTCTAGAAATTTATAGAGACAGAAGAAGCTTGAATTTCTTGATTTGAAGCGAATGATATGTCGGTTGTAGAGTATGAAGTTCAATTTGTGAGATTATCTAAGTATGCACCCGGAAGAAATAGCCCGAAGGCGAAAGGAAGAAATTTGAGATGGGTTTGAGGCTTGACATTCGTGAGAAAATGGCGTTGAAACCTCGGAATTACAATGCCTCAATTGAAGCTGCTTTGAGAGCTGAAGAAACATCATTTGAAAGGAATACTATGGAAGCTAAAAAGAAGAAGATCATTGGTACTTATAGTAATCCTCCAAGTTAGACTAGTATTTCTTCGTTCAGAGGCTTTAATTCACAAAGGAGTAGTTATCGTGGACGAGGGTTTGGTGGTCAGTCTAGTAGATCCTCCACAGTACCTTATAGCAGAGGTCGATACAATTCATCCAGACTTGAGGGAGGACAAGTTTCGGCCAGTAGAGGGTTTGCTCCTGTTTGTCCTACGTGCAATAGGAGACATACTGGAGAATGTTAGGGACTTATAGTATGTTTCACTTGTAGTAGTAGGCCAGGACATTATTCTAGAGATTGTCCTATGAGAAGAAATAATGCTAGAGAATCTTACACAATGGGTCAGAGTAGTGTTGGTGAAAATATTCCAGTTGGTTCAGGCAGAGCAGAGGAAGAGGTGGCAGAGGAGGTTTACCTATTTCAACAACATCATCAGAAAAGATTGGTCAACCACAAGCACAAGCTAGAGTATTTGCTACTACTAGAAATGAAGCATTTGTAGCACCTGAAATTGTTACTGGTATACTTTCTATTCATGATTCTGATGCACATGTTCTTATTGATCCTGGATCCACATGTTCATTCATATCACATGATTTTGCATCGCATGTTCATGCTAATATAGAGGCATTAGGTTACGATATATATGTATCTATGCTTGCTGGGGGTATTATCACAGTAAATACGATAGTGAGATCATGTCCTGTAGTAGTAGATAGTGTCAAAGTACATGCAGATTTGGTTGTTATTAATCTTAGAGAGTTTGATGTTATTTTGGGGATGGATTGGTTGTCAAGAAATCATGCTATTGTTGATTGTAAAACGAAGGAAGTGGCTATGGAAATACAAGGAGAAATGAAAATAATAATGGTGGGTGAAAGGAAGACAATTCCTAATTGTTTGATTTCAGCAGTGACTGCATGTCAGTTAGTTAAAAATGGATGTGAAGCATATCTAATTAGTTTTGTAGATACTACTAAGGTCAAACCAGGGGTATTAGGCATTCCAGTGGTCAGAGAATTTCCTAACGTATTCTTAGATGATTTGCCTGGTTTTCCACCAAATCGAGAGGTTGATTTTGAGATTGACATCATCCCTGGCACGACACCTATTTCCATTGCACCATACAGAATGGCTCCATTGGAATTGAAAGAATTAAAGAAGCAATTAGAAGAGTTACTTGGTAAAGGTTTCATCACGCCAAGTAACATTGGGGAGCACCGATTCATTTGTGAAGAAAAGGATGGTAGTATGCGATTATGTATTGATTATAGGCAATTGAATAGGATTACGTTGAAGAATAAATATCCATCGCCGTAGAATTGATGATTTGCTTGATCAGTTCAAAGGTGCAATCATGTTCTCTAAAATTGATTTAAGATCGGGTTATTGGCAACTCCGGGTTGAAGAGAAATCTATTGCCAAGACAGCATTCAGAACAAGGTATGGACATTATGAATTTATTGTGATGCCATTTGGGTTAACAAATGCTCCTGCTGCTTTTATGTCACTCATGAACAAGACTTTCCAACCATATTTAGATCATTTTGTTATTGTGTTCATTGATGATATTTTGATTTACTCTAGAAGCCTAGAAGAGCATGAACAACACTTGAGAATTTTTTTACAGATTTTGAGGGAAAAACAATTGTATGCAAAATTCAACAAATGCGAGTTTTGGATGGAGGAAATTGCATTCTTAGGGCATATTATTTCTAAACATGGATTGCAACCAAATTCATCAAAGATTAAAGCAATTATTGAATGGGAATCACCTAGAAATGTTTTTAAAGTTTGAAGTTTTCTTGGGTTAGCTGGCTATTATAGAAGATTTGTAAAAGATTTTTCAGTTATTGCTAAGCCTCTCACAGCTTTGTTAAAGAAGAATGTGCCATTCCAGTGGACTGAGTTGTGTGATCAAAATTTTCAAGAGTTGAAGTATTATTATGTACGCCCATACAATTTCCTCTTATTTTCATAAAGGAATCATAGGAAAGCAATTAATAATCTTGACTGGTGACATTGGGGCAATGATTTGATGATAAATTAGCATGAGACGCAGATCAATAAGTGTAAAGGAGAAACTATATTGCTTTAGATTAATACAAGTGGGAATGCAGATATTTTGATATTTGGAATCCATATAATGAATAATTTGGGTTGGAGTGTGATTAGGTATGCCCAGAGGAATTTTCTTTTGTTTTCGTTAAGCTGGCTCATAAAATTTAGAATTATCAGAGTTGTTGTCCACTCAACTCCTCTCTAGTTCTTGATTTGACCTTAGTTTATTCATCTTTATTTATTTATTTATTCATATTTAGCTTCTCTTTTCTTCTTCTTATAGAATGAGGGCTCTCACATTATGTAAACCGCATGCAACTGAATATTTGAGGCTAGTGTGCATATTATTTCAGTTTTCTACCTTCTAGAAAATTAAGTTGTAGGTTCTTTCATGAACTTTGCAGACTTATGAAGACTCACACGAGCAAATCTAGACTTATCGCTCATGTCCTTCCTTCCATTTATGTTCTTTTGTTCGTCTCTTTCTAATCTATGTCTTATATAATTATTTGGTTTTATTTGGCGAGCATAAACAAGAATATTAAGTTAAAGCACGTGGAAGCGACAATCATAGGGACCGATCCAATGCTTGGACAAATGCGAAGAAAGAAAATTAGTTGATCGAGTATTGATATCATTATTTGAGTGATCGCGGAATAAGTTTTTGAAGGAGAGAGGGAATGATGTGAATTGAGGCATACCCAAATATTTACGATTCAAGACTTGCACCATTATGATCTCTATCATTCCATGTTTCTCTAGGCACGAGGACTCCCTGATGACAGAAGGATTGGCATAATGGAACATTGGAACACAATTGACAAGCTTGACTAGTGACATTGGAACTTAGCTTGATGATCAAGCAAGACGAGATGTAAATCCATTTGCGTAAGGGAGAAATCATGTTGTTTTCGATTAATCCAAGCGTAATACAAGCAAAGAATGTAACCATTTTGATGTTAGGATGCATATAATGAATTAATTTTAGTCGGAGTGTTGTTATGTTGGCCAACGTGAATTTTCAATTATTTTTATTAAGTTGGCTCATGAGCATAATGTGCAATACCACAATTCACAACGTCTCATGATTAAAGTGATTTCTCATTAATAATAAAGGCAAGAAGAAACAAATATTGATAATCAAAATCTCATAAATATTGAAATTAATCCAACAACATAGGAACCCCAAATGGGTTTGATAATTTAGCTACTCATACTAATAAGCAACACAAAATAAAGAATAGATGCAGAAAAGTAAATTAAAGGCATGTACACCCTTCTTCTTCAAGTTGGATGAGAAACACTAAATTTCGAATTTACTTCTTGAATGTTCCCAAATCTTATCCTGATCTTCAATTTGATGTTAAAACAGATGTAATCCTTCCTTCAATTGATGAAATGATCTTCTAAGGTCGAGAATTAAAGTCTGGAAGGAGATGGTTTAAGAAAATCGAACCCTAATTTAACTACTCATACTAATGGAAATCAAGTCAAAAAATCGAACCTTAATTTAGCAAATCATTTTTAGCCTATACAATCCCTTCAGCACGGCCGTGGTCAAGCCTGTGCTGATTGGCACGAGCAGAGTCCAGGCTGTGCTGGACCTCTGCGTTATGCATCTATTGACTTCTTTCAGGTTGTGCCCTAGCCAGTGCTGAGCCACCACAGGCTGTGGTGGAGGTCGTGGTGGCTTCAGAAACCATGCCAAAATAGCACTCTTTGAGGGAAACTACTTGATAATTCAACACTGTCGGAGTCCAGGCCGTGCTCAACCTCGGAATGCTAGTCCTTGCTCAGTTTGATGGATTCTTGTCCATAATTGTGCGTATTTCCCTCGATTATTGATAATGTCCCTCGATTATTGATAATGTACCTCGATAATGACCTGAAACGTGAAAGGAACCAAAAGACAGGTGATTCTAGCATAAAACGGGATAATTATGCATAAAAATGTAAACAATTGGGCATGTAAATATGTATAATATGATGCATATCAAATCACCCCATACTTAAGCTTTTGCTTGTCCTCAAGCAATCAATAACTCAATACATGCACAAACAATAATCACCCCTCAGAATCCATGCTAAAGTTCACAACTCAACCTTATTCAACATATAAAAAATGAAACTCAAGAAACTAATAAGTTATACACCTTTAAGAAAGAACTATAATAATATCATCTCGAAACACAACTTACATAACAAACCTGCATTAAAGATTAAGAACCATTGCCTCACAGGAATCTCTGAACTCAAAGAGTTTACAGGTAAATAAGAAAATCCCCTCAATGTAGCTGCACAAAACCTGTTTACCATAAGATTGCTCATAAATCTCCTCTTCGCTATCGCGAATAATTGAATACCAAATCAAAAGGTATTTTCAAAGGTTGTAATGAGGCTGAGGTAAAGGTAAGAATATTTGGATAGAAGTGTAAAGTATACTGAAAAATCATGCACTTAATTGAAATGAATGCTTCAGGAACTGAGTGCTAAACAATAAAAATATTCACTAAGCCTTATTTGAAGTAAAGGATGCTCACAAGAGTTAAATTTAGAAGAGCTAAAAGCTAAGAAGTAAGTCATAAAATTTTCTTTCTTTCTTTTTCTCTATATATATTTTTTTGATATATACTATGTATATATACTACAGCAACTTATATAGGGGCTGTTGTGGTTAGTGACATAAACAATAAGAATAAATATCCAATTTGGATTGAAAGGAGCATCAAAGAATAACTGAAAAGACTAAGTAAATTAAAAACAATGTTAGGCACTATGATCCCATAAATGAAGAAACATAACACATAATTACTTAGTATACAGGGTGAAAGGAAAGACAAATGTATAGAATGGTGTATCTGTAGTGAGTAGGTGTAAATTATGAAGAGAAGGTTAAGGCTTAAATTGGCTGACTAATGGAAACAGAGGGTAGGCTTTTGGCCAGATGTGGTGAAATCTTAAGTTGCCCAAGTTATCTAATGGTATACAAAAATTCATGTAACCGCAACAAGCATTATAGAGCAAGTTCTAGAAATGAAAGTAAGTACAGCGTACACTCAAATAAGAAAAGTCATGAGCATAATGTGCAATAGCTGCTCAATTTTAGTTTAAAAACTCACGTTTGAAGTTGCTAAAATTTGCAATTGGTTCCCAGACTTATCAATTGAATCATCACATAAATTGAATACGAGATTGACATAATCAAGGTTCACAGTCAAAGGTTGTAAATTCACAAGGAACTCAAGTAACACCGGTTTAACCCAGCCAAATTGACATATTAAATATAGTGAAATTGCTTTCAAGAACAAAAGATAAAAAGGGACAATCAAGTACTAGTGTGTGAATTAAGTCATTAATTACGAAAGAATAAACTAAACTTGAATGTCATGAAAACCCTAGGTCCTAACATCCTAAGAATAGTCCATTATCATTGCCTTTAAACATAAGGGATACCCACCCAACACTTGAGTATAACACTGTCCACAGTGTTAGAAAAATTAAAACTAGGTATAGCACATAACTAGCAAAGCAAAGTGTTATACTAAAATAAATTAACATGAAAGAAAAATGAAAGGAAATAACATAAAATTAAACATGAAAAAATACAAAAAAATAAAATAAAATAAAATAAAGAAGGAAAATAAAAAGAAAAAGGAAAAAGAAAAATAACACAAATTTTTGTTTCACTACTGGTAGTCTGCTGAAGGTGTATCCTCACTGGTTGGATTTGCTGGAGGATGAGGATTAGGGGAAGTCGCTAAAGGAGGGGGCGGTGGTGGTGGCACAGGGTCCATGAAGCATCCTGCCATATCGAACTCCATATCATCGATGAACCGCTGATTTTGTGCTCCGGTGTCCCTCATCTTTTTAATCTGCTCCGTCATTAAGTTAAAATCTCTTCCTAACAATCAATTATTCGATTAGCATTAAGGTTTAACCCACCTCTATTAAGCTTTATTAACTCTTAATCTAACTAGTCAATTACCCTTATCTCTAAGTGATTATTAACCAATTCTTGCTATTCAATTTTTCGATTACTAAATGAATCTCTTAATTACATAAAGCAATCTAAATTCCACAATTCACAACGTCTCATGAATAAAGTGACTTCTCATTAATAATAAAAGCAAGAAGAATCAAGAATTGACAATCAAAATCTCATAACATTAAAATCAATCCAACAACATAGGAACCCCAATTGGGTTCAAAATTTAGCTACTCATACTAATAAGCATCACAAAATAAGGAATAAAATCAGAAAAGTAAATTAAAGACATGTACACCCTTCTTCAATAAGTTGGATGAGAAACCCTAATTTTCCAATTCAGAATAGCAAACCCTAAATTGCCTTTTGAATGCTCCTAAATCTTGCCTTGATCTTCAAATTGATATTGAAACAAGTGTAATCCTTCCTTCAATTGATGAAATTGATCTCCCAAAGTCGACAATTGAGGTCTAGAAACAAATGATTTAAGTTCGTATAATGGAAATCAAGTCAGAAAATCGACCTCTAATTCACCAAATCATTTTTGCCTATATAGTCCCTTCAGCACGGCGGTGGTCAAGCTGGATTCAGTTTTGTTGACCTCTTCTAGGCCGTGCCCTAGCCAGTGCTGAGCCACCACAGGCCATGGTGGAGGCCATGGTGGCTACGAAAATTGTGCCAAAATGGCACTCTTGGGGGCAGCTTCTTGACAATTCAGCACGGCCGGAGTCCAGGCCATGCTCAACCTCGGAATGCTAGTCCTTGCTCAATTTGATGGATTATGGTCTGTAACTGTGCGTATTTCCCTCGATTATTGACAATGTCCTCCAATAATTACCTGAAACGTGAAAGGAACCAAAAGACAGGTGATTCTAGCATAAAACGAGATAATTATGCATAAGAATGTAAATAATTGGGCATGTAAATATGTATAATATAATGCCTATCAATGAGGAGTCCTGATAACACAAGGATTGGCACAAGGAATCATGGGAGTGCAATTGACAAGGTTATTCGGTGGCATTGGGTCTTTGCTTGATGGTCAAGTAGGATGAGACGTTAATCCACGCGCGTAAAGGAGAAATTATGTTATTTTTGAATTGATTTAAACACAACCGTAGGCAAAGAATATAAGTAGAAGGAAGGACGTGAGGGATTAGTCTATGCTCGCTAGTCCGAGGGTTGATAAGTCGACAAATTTCTTGAAAGAACACAAAACTTGATTTCTTGCAAGGTAGAAAACTGAAATATTATCCTCATTAGCCTTAAATATTCGGTTGCATGCGGTTTTTATAGTACGAAAGCCCCCAAATCTATAAGAAGAAGATACTAGAAGCTAAATATCAATAATTAATTAAATAAGTATTAATAAACTAAAGTCAAATCAATAAACTAGAAGCTAAACATTAATAAACTCTCACAGTCTTAAATTTTATGACCCATCTTAACAAAAATAAGGGTAAATTCGGGTGGGCCTACCTAAAACCACTCCTAGCCAAATTACTTCACTATATGCAATTCAAACATCAAAGCATTCGAATTTCAGCTTGTATTACGGTTGAATTAATAAAAAACAACTTGATTTCTCCCTCACGCGCATGGATTTACGTCTCTCTTGCTTGATCTTCAAGCTAAGCCCCAATGCCACTAGTCAAGCTTGTTAATTGCGTCCCATGATTCCTTATGCCCCACCTTGCATCATCATGAGTCCTTGTGCCTAGAGGAATAAGGAAGGATGGAGATCCTAATGGTTCAAATCCTGAGTCAGAATATTTGGGCATGCCTCGATTCTTGGTGTTCCTTCTTTCATCTAAAAGATTCCTTCGTGACCATTCGGAGAATGATATTAATACACAATCAACTAATTTTCATTCTTTGCATTCATTGAAGTATTGGATTGATGCCTATGATTGCCGCTTTCGTGCACATTCACACAACACTCGTGTTTATGCTCCCCATATAAAACCAAACCAACATACTAGATAGAGATTAGAAAGAGAGACAAAAAAGAAACAAACAAAATGAGAATATAGGTAGGATTTCATATCCGATAAGGAAAAAAATCATAAGTTCTTTATTCTCTTCCATACGGCTAAGCTAAGGTTCAAATCGAATTGATTTAAACACAAGCATAGACAAAGAAAACAAGCGCAAGGAAGGACATGAGGGATAAGTCTATGCTCACTAGCGCAAATGTTGATAAGTCCATAAGTTTCTTGAAAGAATACATAACTTGATTTCCTATAAGGTAGAGAACTGAAATAATATGCTCATTAATCTCAAGTATTCAGTTGTGCATAGTTTTTATAGTCCGAAAGGCCTCATTCCATAAGAAGAAGAGACTATAAGCTAAAGTCAAATCAAGAACTAGAAAGGAGTTGACTGGACAATAACTCTTGCAATCCTAAATTTTATAAGCCAGCTTAACAAAAATAAGGATAAATTCGGGTGGGCCTACCTACAAACACTTCGACCTAAATTACTTCATTATATGCATTTCAAACATCAAAGTGGTCGAATTTCATCTTCTATTACACTTGGATTAATTGAAAATAACATGATTTCTCTCTCATGTGCTTGGATTTATGTCTCTCCTACTTGATCATCAAGATAAGCCCCAATGCCACTAGTTACATTTATTAACTGCATTCCAATGATTCCTTATGCCTAACCTTGTGTCATCGGGATTCCTCATGCCTAGTGGAAGAAGGAAGGATGGAGATCCTAATGGTACAAATCTTGAGTCAAAATACTTGGGTGTGCCTCGATTCTCGGTGTTTTTGCTTCCTCTATAAGATTCCTCCTTGATCATTCGAAGAATGATATTAATGAGCCTTAAAGTGGTATCCAAATCTTCAAGCCTTGATGTGTCCTTAGCCCAAATATCTTGAATAAGCCCATTGAAAGCTTCTTTTATTTTCTTAGCCTTGGGCCTTGTAATTGGGTCTCCATAGATGTGAAATGGATCTTGAATCCTAGTTGGGTTAGGATTCCCAATGTCACTTGAATTCTTGATGTCCTTTAGACTCCCAATATCATTAGAGACTCCTTGTTAGAGTAGAACTCCTAGTTACAGTAGGACTCCTTATCAGAATAGGATTCTTTAAGCTAGTAGGATTTGTATCATTAGGATTCTTTGTCGGATTAGAATTTCTTATGCTATATCGGTTCTTATCAACGATGGAGATCCCAACGATCTAAATCTTGAATTGGAATATTGGGGTGTGTGTCAATTCTAAATCTAGGTTTGCTTGTGTGTGTCTTCATAAGTCCACAAAGTTCTTGCAAGAACGCATAACTTGATTTTCTGCAAGCTAGAAAACTAAAATATTCACTAGCCTCAATTATTCGGTTGCATGTAGTTTTTATAGTGTGAAAGCCTAATTCCATATGAAGAAGAAATAAGAAGCTAAATACGGAGAGGAGTTGACTGGCCAACAACTCTCATTGTCCTAAATTTTGTGGACCAACTTAAAGAAAGCAGGAGAAATCTGCAAAGGCCTACCTATTAACAACCCGAGCTAAATTACTTCTTTATATGCATCCCAGACATCAAAACGCTTCGCATTCCCACTAGTATTACACTTAGATTAATCGAAACCCATATGATTTCTCACTATCGCATACGTGATTTACATCTTGTCTTGCTTGATCATTATGCTAAGCCCCAATGCTACCGGTCAAGCTTGTTAATTACATTCACATGATTCCTTAAGCTAATCCCCACATCATCAGGAGTTCTTGTGTCTAGAGGGACAAGGAACAAGCTTCAATTCTCATTGTTCCCTTTTTCCTCCAAAATTATTTGCAGTCGTCAAGAATGATATGAATACTCGATCAACTAATTTTCTTTCTCCATATTAGTCCAAGTATTGAATCGATTGCCTATGATTACCGCCTTCCAAGGGCTTTCTCTCAATAGTCGTGTTTATGCTACCCAAATAGAACCAAGCTATCATATAAGAGAAAGAGGAGTTGACCGTCAACAACTTTTATAGTCCCAAATTCTATGAGCTAGATTAACAAAATAGAGGAGAATTTGTATGGGCATATATAATAATACTCTGGTCCAAATTAAATGATTATATGCATCCCAGAAATCAAAATGCATTCATTCCTGCTTGGATTAATCGAAAGCAACATGATTTCTTCCTTATGCGCGTAGATTTGCCTCTCGTCCTGCTAGATCATCAAGTCACGCCATAAAGCCATCGATCAAGCTTCTTAATTGTATTTATGCTCACCAAATAAAACCAAACCATCAAACTAGATAGAGATTAGATAGAGTGAAACAAAATGAGAACATAAGTGGGATTTCATATTTGATAAGGAAAGAAATCACAAGTTCTTTAATTTTTTCCATATGGTTAAGTAAAAGGATCAAATTGAATTAACTTAAACATAAGGGTCGATAAAGAACACAAGATAAAGGAAGGACATAAGATATAACTCTGTGTTCACTAGAATGAGTCTTGATAAGTCAAAAAAGTTCTTGAAAGAACCCATATTTTAATTTTCTGCAAGTAGAGAACTCAAATAATATGTTCACTGCCCTCAAGTATTCGGTTGCATGCGATTTTTGTAGTATGAGAGAGTAATTGACTGGTCAACAACTTTTGTAGTCCCAAATTCTATGAGCCAGCCTAACACAAAGAAGGGAAAATTTGTTTGGGCCTACCTAATAATATTCTGATCCAGATTTCTTTATTATATGTGGCCCAAATATAAAAATGCTCACATTGCTACTTGTATTATGCTTGGATTTCATGATTTCTCCCTTATGAGCGTGGATTTACGTCTCGTCCTACTTGATCATCAAGATAAGCACAAGACCATTGGTCAAGCTTGTCAATCCATGATTCTTTAGAATAATCCTTGTGCCATCAAAAGTCATCGTGCTTAGAGGAACAAGGAATGATGGAGATTCTAATGGTGCAAATTTTGCATCAGAATATTTAGCGTGCCTCGATTCTAATTGTTCCCTCTTTCTTCTAAAATATTTGTCCGCGATCATTCCGAGAATGATATCCACACATGATCAACTAATTTTCTTTTTCTTCACATTTGTCCAAGCATTGGATCAGTGCCTATAATTGCCACTTCCACGTGCTTTCACTCGACACTCGTGTTTATGCTCCCCATATAAAACCAAACCAACATATACTAGATAGAGATTAAAAAGAGAGACACAAAAGAAAAAAAAGAATGAGAATATTGGTAGGATTTTGGATTTGACAAGGAAAGAAATCATATGTCTTTTGGTCTCTTCCATACGGCTAAGTGTAAGGATAAAATTAAATTGATTTAAACACAAGCATAAACAAAGAACACAAGAGAAAGGAAGGAGGTGAGGGATAAGTCTATGCTTGCTAGTGTGTGTGTTGGTAAGTCCATAAATTTCTTAAAAGAACCCATAACTTGATTTCCTGCAAGGTAGAAAACTGAAATAATATGCTCATTAGCCTTAAGTATTCAGTTGCATGTGGGTTTTATAGTGCAAAAGCCCTTATTCCGTGAGAAGAAAAGACTATAAGTAAATATGAATAAATAAATAACGAAAGATTAATAAACTAAAGTCAAATCAAGAACCAGAGAGTAGTTGAGTGGTCAACAACTCTTATAGTCCTAAATATTATGAGCCGGCTGAACAAAAACAAGGAAAAATTCGTGTGGGCCTACCTAATAATACTCCAACCAAAATTACTTCGTTATATGCATCCCAAACATCAAAATGCTTGCATTTCCACTTGTATTACACTAGGATGAATAAAAAACAACATGATTTATCCTTTACGTGCGTGGATTTACGTCTAGTCTTGCTTAATCATCATGTTAAGACCCAATGCCACCGGTCAAGCTTGTTAATTGAGTTCCCATGATTTCTTATGCCAATCCTTATGTCATCAGAAGTCATCATGCCTAGAAGAACAAGAAATGATGAAGATCTTAATAGTGCCAGTCCTGAATTAGAATATTTGAGCGAGACTCAATTCTTAGCATTCCCCATTATTTTCAAAAGATTCGTTTGAGAACATTCAAAGAATGATATCAATAATCGATCAACTAATTTTCTTTCTTCGCATTTGTCCAAGCCTTAAATTAATGGCTATGATTGCCGCTTCCACGTGCTTTCACTCAACACTCGTGTTTATGCTCCCTAAATAAAAACATAATTTTTTTGTTCTTTTTCATATGGTTAAGCTTAAAGATGAAATGGAATAGATTTAAACACAATGGTAGACAAAGAACACAAAAGAAAGGAAGGACGTGAGCGATAATTTTGGGGTCGGAGTATTATTTGGTATGACCACGCAAATTTTCCCTTCTTTTTATTATGGAATCATGGGAGCGCAATTGACAAGCTTGAGCGATGGCATTAAGGCGTGACAAGCAGCACGAGATGCGAACCTACTCACGTAAGGAGAAATCATGCTGCTTTCAATTAATACAAGCAGGAATGCATGCATTTTGATGTTTAAAAGGCATATAATAAAGAGAATTGGGTCGGAGTGTTATTTGGTACGCCTAGGCGAATTTCCCTTTATTTTTGTTAAGAAATTATGGGAACATAATTGACAAGGTTCAATGGTGACATTGGAGAAATCATGTTCCTTTCGATTAATTAAACTGGGAATGCGCACATTTTGATGCTTGGGATGCATATAATGATGTAATTTTGGCCAGAGTGTTATTAGGCAGGCCCATAGGAATTTCCCCTGTTTCATTAAGTTGGCTCATAAAATTTGAGACTACAAGAGTTGTTGGCCGATAGAACTCCTCTCTAGTTGTTAATTTGACTTTAGTTTATTTATTTATTTATTCATATTTAATTTGACTTTAGTTTATTTATTTATCAAGACTACAAGAGTTGTTTCCCTTTTATTTATTTATTTATTCATATTTAGCTTTTAGTTTCTTCTTCTTATGGAGTAAGGGCTTTTCCACTATAAAAACCGTATGCATCCAAATATTTAAGGCTAGTGAGTATATTATTTTAGTTTTCTACCTTGCGGAGAAAGAAGTTATGGGTTCTTTCAAGACCTTTGCGGAGTTATGAAGACTTGCACCAGCGAACCTAGTCTTATTGCTCATGTCCTTCATTTCTTTTGTGTTCTCTATACCCTTGAGTTTAAATCAACTCGATTTGATCCTTACACTTAGCCATGAAAGAGAATAAAGAACTTGCGATTTATTTTTTTATCGGATGCGAAACCTTACCTATGTTCTTATTTTTTTCCTTAGAGGAACAAGGAAGGATGGAGATACCAATGGTGCAAATCCTGAATTGGAATATTTGGCAATGCCCCGATTCTCATCATTCCCTCTTTCCACTAAATGATTTATCCATGATCATTCCGAGAATGATATCAATACATGATCAACTAATTTTCTTTTTTCACATTTGTCGAAGTATTGGATCGGTGCCTCTAATTGCCGCTTTCCACGTGCTTTTACTCAACACTCATATTTATGCTCCCCAAATAAAACCAAACCATCATACAATATAGAGATTAGGAAAAGAGACATAAAAGAAATAAATAAAATGAGAATATAGGTAAGATTTCAAATCCGGTAAGGAAAGAAATCACAAGTTCTTTATTATCTTCTGTACAGCTAAGCGTAAGTATCAAATCGAGTTGATTTAAACACAAGGTCAGACAAAGAATACAAGACAAAGGAAGCACGTAAATGATTAGTCTATGCTCATTAGTGCGAGTATTGATAAGTCCACAAAGTTGTTGAAAGAATCAATAATTTGTTTTCCCGCAAGGTAGAAAACTGAAATAATATGCTAATTAGCGAAAACCTTAATTCTATATGAAGAAGAAACTAGAAGTTACATATGAATAAATAAATAACAAAAAGATGAATAAACTAAAGTCAAATCAAGAACCGAAGAGGAATTGACTGGTCAACATCTCTCGTTGTCCTAAATTTTATGATACAATTGAACAAAAATAAGGGGAGATCTGTGAGGCCCTACCTAATAACACTCCAACACAAATTACTTCTTTATATGCATCCCAAACATCAAAATACTAGCATTACCACTAGTATTACACTTGGATTAGTCGAAACCCACATGATTTCTCATTAGCGCGCCTGGATTTACATCTCGTCTTGCTTAATCATCAAGTTAAGCCGCAATAGCATTGTTCAAACTTGTCAATTGTGTTCCCATGATTCCTTATGCCAATCCTCATGTCATCAACAGTCCACATAACTAGAGGAATAAGGAATGATGGAGATCCCAATGGTGAAAATCTTGAATCGAAATATTTAGGTGTACCTCGATTCTCGGTGTTTCCCTTTTCCTCCAAAAGATCCATGCACGATCATTTGAAAAATGATATGAATACTAGATTAACTAATTTTCCTTTTTTGCATTTTTCTAAGCATTGGATTGGTGCTTATGATTGTCACTTCCACGCGCTTTCATTCAATACTCCTATTTATGCTTGCCAAATTAAACCAAACCTTCATACAAGACATAGATTAGAAAGAGACGAATAAAAGAAACAAACAAATGAGAACAGAGGTAGTATTTTGGATTCAATATGGAATAAGATCGCAAGTTCTTTATTCTCTTCCATGGTTAAGCGTAAGGATTGAATTGATTTAAACACAAGGGTAGACACAAGGATTGAATTAAGATTACTACGCAAAAGCCTACCTTTGTGATAGTGCATCGGCTACCATATTCTCCTTACCCTTCTTGTACTTAACCACATATGGAAAAGTTTCTATGAACTCCACCCATTTAGCATGCCTATGGTTTAACTTATATTGCCCCTTGAGATACTTCAAACTCTCATGGTCTTTATGGATGACAAACTCCGTTGGCCAAAGGTAGTGTTGCCATGTCTGAAGTGCTCGAACCAAAGAGTAAAGCTCCTTATCATAGTTTGGGTAATTTAAGACCGCCCCATTTAGCTTTTTGCTAAAATAAAAAAATCGACCTTTGCTCTTGCATCAAAACAACCACCATTCCTACTTCGCTAGCATCATATTCAATCTCAAAAGTTTTATCAAAATCGGGCAAAGATAACAAAGGTGCATGACACGCTTATGTAATGAAAATGCATGTCCTTTTACATCACCCTAATGAAAAGGAACATTTTTCTTAACAAGTTCATCCAATGCTACAACAATGGTACTAAAATCCCTAATGAATCTCCTATAAAAGCTAGCTAGACCATGAAAACTCCTAACTTGATTGATGTTCATAGATGTCGGCCAATCCCCAATGGCGTTTACTTTCTCTTCATAAACCTCTAGAACTAACAACAAATCCAAAAAAAAACAACACTCTCTAAATAAAAGCCACATCTAGCAAGATTAGCAAACAACTTTTCTAACCTAAGAACCTCTAACACTCTATGCACATGCACAATATGCTCACTTAATGACTTATAATAAATTAAGATATCATCAAAACACACAACTATAGATTTACCAACAAACTCACGTAAGACATGATTCATCAATCTCATAAATGTGCTAGGTGCATTTGTTAACCCAAAAGCCATGACTAACCACTCATACAATCCATGTTTAATCTTAAATGTTATTTTCCATTCATCACCTTCTTTCATCCTAATTTGATGATAACCAGAATGCAAGTCAATCTTAGTAAAGAAACATGCACCATGCAACTCATCAAGCATATCATCTAAACTAGGAATAGGATGACGATACTTTACCATTATTTTATTAATTGCACGGTAGTTCACATATATTCGCCGAGTTCCATCCTTCTTGGGCACAAGAATTACCGGAAACGCACACGAACTTGAACTTTCCTGCACATACCCTTTTGTCATCAATTCCTCCACTTGCCTTTGAAGCTCCTTTGTCTAATCGAGATTACTTCTATTAGGTGTAGTAGCCCCATTAATGAAGTCAATTTGATGTTCTGTCCCTCTTTTTTACTACAATCCATTAAGCATCTCTTCGGGAAAGACATCATTAAACTCCTGCAAAGATCCAAAAACTCTCTCGAAAAGGAAAGATCAAGATTGTTAGTATTCGAATAGACATCTTTATAAGTAACAATAAAACACATCACATTGAATACAATGCATGTCGAATATCATTATCCCTCACCAAGAAACCCTTTTTCTTTTTCTTACTCTCAATTGGCCGAATACTACCCTCACTCTTAGTAATGGGTGTATGTGTTATTTTGTTCTTATTTTGAGCCTCTACTCTCTCTCTCTCTAATTTATATTGATCCTCATGCACATCCTTAGGAGAAAGTGTTCTTTAAGTACAACAAGAATTTATATTATCAAATGATATCAGAGGGCTTTGCAGTTATTGTGGAAATTCCATTTTCCCTACGATTAGTATCCTTAATCAAAGAATATCGGTTTAAAAAGCTATCATGCATCACATTTCTATCAAATTGCCAAGGCCTAAATAATAAGATTTGTCTGGCATGCATAGGAACTACATCACAAAGTACCTTATTTGAATATTTATCAATGCAAAGCGGTACTATGACTTGCTTATTAACCTTTATTTCACCACAATTATTTAACCACATAAGTTTATACAGTTTAGGATGTGGAATAATCAAGGAGGTGTTAAAGATCCATTGGGCTTACCTTTAGGTCCAATAACAAGGAGTAGAGTTAAGAAGCTTCAGGGAGCATTGATCACTTATGTTAAAGAGTAGGCCAACATTAATTCTTCACAAATTAGGCCCATTACAAGAAAAGTTGTTTCCTAAGCTAATGAGTATACGGTTAGACAATGATCCATGTGATTGGGTTTTGTTTAATGTTATAGAAGCCCAAATCTTTTTTAATAGGTTGGCAACATATCCTAGTTAGTTTTGGACTTGTTTAAAATAAGGCTATTATTTAGGGATTTCTTATTTGAACAATAAGCCACTTACGTTTGGGCTTTTAAAGCCTTACTAGATTAGGATTTAGATTTCTTTTCTTAATGGACCTTGTCCATTCGGTTAGGAAGGGTAATTTTGGCTTTTCCTTTATTTGTAAACCCTAGACACTTCTTTAAGAAGGTGTTGATTGCATATCAAGAGGGAATGAATGAGTTATTGAGAATTTTCATAAGCAGAACGAATTTGCTTGTTCTTTGTATTCATATAGCATGCACCTTTCACTTATTAAGGAATTAATCTATCCTTGTGATGTGTTTAGACTTAGGGTTTAAAGAACTTAGTTTTCTTTAAGTTCTAATTCTTTATCATCTCAATTATGATTTAGAGGTATCCTAGGGCTGAATTTCCAATTTGTTGTTGGGTTTGCACTCAAGTAATACACATGTTCATAATACGCAAAAAGGGTTTTTATGTTCTTGTGGTTGGAGGTTCTCATCATTTGGTATCAGAGCAAGGCTCTTTAAATCAGGTTACTGATATGCATTGTTTTACACATGTTTATATGCTCAATTACTTCTATTTTTGTGCATAGTTATCTTGTTTTATGCTAGAATCACCTGTGTTTTGGTTCCTTTCATGTTTCAAGTGATCATCGATGGACATTATCTGTACTTGAGGGAGATACGTGCGAATACGGACCAGGATCCATTAAAATTGAGCAAAGGCTAGCATTCCAAGATTGAGCATGGCCTGGACTCTGGTCGTGCTGAACCATTGACATTTGACCCTCAAAAGTGACCTTTCGACACGGTTTCTGAGGCCACTATAGCCGCCATCATGGCCTGTGGTGGCTCAGCACCGGTGAGGGCACGGTCATAAAAAAGAGGCTAATTTTTTGGGAGTCGGAGGTCCAGCACAGGCTTGAGCACGACCATGCTGACCAACACAGGCGTGAGCATGGTCGTGCTGACCAGCACAGGCTTGGGCACAACCATGCTGAAACATTTATATAGGCAAAATTAAGTTCTTTTGGAGGTGGTTCAATTTTCTGACTTGATTTCACACATACACGCATAAGCCATCTTTTCCTAGACTTCAATACTCGACTTTCGGAGACTATTTCATCTATTGAAGGAAGGATTAAATTGGTTTTAACATCCAATTGAAGATCAAAAGGTGATTTGGAGGCATTCAAGAGGCAATTTAAGGTTCATCAATCAGATTTGGGGATTTTGAGCTGTTCATCCAATTCGAAGGAAATGGGTATATCTATTTCATTTTCTTTATTCTTTCTTTGTTATTGAATTCCTAATTGTTTTAGACATGAACATATGTAGCTAGACCAATTAAACCTATTAGGATTTCCTTACTATGTTGGGTTAGTACTAAATTGTTGGATTGTTTGAGTTCCTTTTCTATTCTTCTTGCTTTCAGTATTAGTAAGATATCACATTATTCATGAGACGTTGTGAATTGTGTTCCTTAGATTGCTTTATGTAATTGAGAAATTCATTAAGTAATTGGAATTTTGAATAGCGAGAACTAGTTAATGCTTACTTAGAGATAAGGGTAATTGGCTAGCTGGACTAAGAATTAACAAAACTTAATAGAGGCGGACTAAAGCTTAATGCTAACTTAATAATTGATCATTAGGAAGAGATTCCAACTTTAGCTTCTTAGGGTTAGGAATTCGGTTATCTCGAGGGGGAGACCGAATTCAGTTAAGAATTCATCCACAGGTAGTATAATTGGATTCATCAATCTGTTATCTTTTGTTTGATTGCCAACTAGTTTAAGTTTCCTTTGGGTTTGCATTTCTTGTCTTGATTGTTTCATTCATTTATTCATTCTTGCATCTTATTTAGAACTCAGTCTCTAGTTATTAGCAAATTTAGAATTCATCCATCATGTATTTTAGGTTAGATAACAAAGAACGAAGTAGTAACTCTAGGTTTTCACTTTCTTAAGAATACGACCTTGATACTCGTCGTTAGTGCTAGACTGCATCGATAGATTTAATGCCTTAGATTTTAGCTATACAAATAGCCTATCAAGTTTTTGACGCCGTTGCTAGGGAGTGTTAGAAAACTAGAGGGAAATTTGCTATTTGTTACTTTAGCCATTTTTATTTTTTATACATATTTATTTAGTTTAAGTTTATGATTCAGGTAGTGAATGATAAGGAGGTTCAATGCTAAATTCAAACTCTTTGTATGTCGCGTTGGATAATTGGATAAGGAGCCAAGAGAGTACCCAAAATTGGGATACCCTTGTAGCCCTAGAAGCTCGAGTGGAATCGTTTTGCAAGGTGAATTATATGGGAAGCTGGCTGAATAACTCGTATCAAGCACCTATAATCAAGAATGGAGTACTTATTCACCCTTTGGTTGGAGCTTAAATGGTCAAGAACCACCAAGATTTTAGCAACTACATCAGCAGCCTAGTCTTGCACCTTCAACTCAAGATGAAGAGTTAGTTTCAGAGGAGCTGATGATGAGGTTCTTTACGAGTCTTAAGCATAGATTCCAACAAGTAGAGAGCGTACTTGAAAGTTAACAAGCCTCGATTGAGAACATAGAGCATCAAGTAAGGTTGATCTTCAAGTTACTAGTTGTAGAACAAGTGGGAACTCCATCAAACACTACTGAATCCGAGGACGACTCCTTAACATGGAAATAGAACCAAAAAAGGAAGAAGCAAACATGTTTTCTCTGAAAGATTACCAATAGGAATGTACAGTTGATGATGCTGAGTTGCAGTTACAGGAAATTTTTTATGGATCTTCCACAAGTCCCTTCGATGATGGAAGATGAGCACGAGTTATCCAATGAAGAAGTCTTGCAGCAGCTCGAGTCTCTTCTAGCAAGTGAACCTAGCCAAGGACTAGTGAAAACCATTGACATTCTTGAAGAAATTGCCCAACCGTTGATCCTTCCAATTGGTGAAACTTTAGCTTTCAAATTGGAAGAGCCCCTAGAGTATCATGACTATGTGCAACTATGTGACGAGCAAGTTTTACTCATATTAGCAGCTTGCTTGATAGTTGAGAGGAGGAAATTGATAATTATCCCTCTAAGCGGATACTTAAAGTCATTTGCTTGGAAGATGGATGGATGGTCATCGATCAAACTCGTTTGCTTTTCACCATGAGTCTAGCTAAAAAGACTCATCACATCAAAAAGAAGCGCTTTGGGAGGCACCCCAAAATTTTATTTTATATTTTTAACATTTTATTTTTTTAGTTTTGATTTTATTAGTTTTAGTTTTCACATTAAATTTAATTTATATTTTCAAATTCTATTATTTATTTTTTTTCATTTTCAACTCTTGCCGAGGACCCACCGAATTTCCACTCCATCAGCCTCGGCGGATAATCAAGGCAGCCCCCCTAGATCTTCTTTTTATTTTTTGCGTTGATTTACTTTATTTATCATATATTTCATCTACCCAGATCCTATTGATTTTGCTTTCTTCATTTGTACATCCCATGCGGGGTACCCATTTCATTTTGTAATGAGGACAATGTGTTCTTCAAGTGTGTGGTGGGTGTGGGTAAACTGTATGTTCTCTTCTCTTTCCCATGACTTTTGGAATTGTCTGAAATTGCTATCAATTGTGTTGTCTATTTTTAGGATGTTAGGACTTATGTTTTTCATGTCATTTAAGCTTAATTTGTTCTTTTGTAATTAATGATTTAATTCACATACTTGAAATTGGTTATCCCTCTCGATTTTTATTATTAGAAAGCAATTTCACTGTGTTCAGTATGTCACTTTGGCCAGGTTAAACTGGTGTTGCTTGAATTCTTTGCAAATTTTCAGCCTTTATCTTTGAACTTTGATTATGCCAATTTCTTATACCATTTATATGATGATTCAATTGATAAGTCTAGGAACCAATTGCAAATTTTAGCCACTTCAAACGTGAGTTTTTTAACCAAAATTTGAGCATCCATTGCAAATTATGCTCATGATTTTTCTTGTTTGAGTGTGTGCTGTACTTAATATTATTTCTAGAACTTGCTGTGTAATATTTGTTGAGGTTACGTGAAATTTTGAATACCATTAGATGATGTGGGCAACTTAGGAATTCACCACATCTGGCCAAAAGCCTACCCTTTGTTTCCATTAGTCAGCCAGTTTTGAGCCTTAACCTTTTCTTCATAATTTGCACCTATACATTACACATTTACTATTCTATACATTTATCTTTTCTTTCACCCTGTATACTGAATAATTATATATTATGCTTCTTCTTTTATGGAATCATAGTGCCTAATTTTGTTATAAATTCACTTAGTCTTTTTAATCATTATTTGATGCTCCCTTCAATCTAAATTGGATAATTGTTCTCATTGTTTATGTACTAATCATGCAGCCCCTCTATAAGCTGATGTGGTGTATATATATATGCTAAAGAAAAAAGAGAAAGAAAAAGAAAAAAATGTCAGACTTATTTCTTAGCTCTTTTCTCTTTTGGATTTAATTCTTGTGGGCATCCTTTACTTCAAATAAGGCTTGGTGAGTATTTTTGTTGATTTGGCATTCAGCTACTGAAGCATTCGTTCTAAATAATTACATGATTTTTTAGTACACTTTACACTTCTATCCAAATATTCTTACCTTTACCTTAGCCACATTTCTACCCTTGTAAAGACCCTTTGATTTTGGTATTCATTTATTCGCAGTAGCGAAGATGAGATTTACGAGCAAGCTTGTGGTAAATAGGTTTTATGCAGCTGAATTGAGGGAATTTTCTTATTTACCGATAAACACTGTGAGTGATTTGAGAGACTCCTGTGAGGCAATGGTTAGTAGTCTTTAAAGCCGAGTTGCTATATAAGTTGTACTTCGAGATGGTTTTACTATAGTTCTTCTTTGAAGGTGTATAATTTGTTTAGCTACTCGAGTTTCATTCTTTATATGTTGAATAAGGTTAAGTTATGAACTTTAGCATGGATTTTGGAAGGTGATTGTTACTTGTATATGTATTGAGTTATTGATTGCTTGAGGACAAGCAAAAGCTTAAGTGTAGGGTGATTTGATATGCATTGTTTTACACATGTTTATATGCTCAATTACTTCCATTTTTGTGCATAGTTATCCTGTTTTATGCCAGAATCACCTGTATTTTGGTTCCTTTCATGTTTCAGGTGATCATCGATGGACATTATCAGTATTTGAGGGAGATACGTGCGAATACGGACCAGAATCCATCAAAATTGAGCAAAGGCTAGCATTTCAAAGTTAAGCACGGCCTAGACTCTGGCCATGCTGAACCATTAACATTTGACCCTCAAAAGTGACCTTTCAGCACGGTTTTCGAGGCCAACACGGCCTCCATCACGGCCTGTGGTGGCTCAGCACTAGCGAGGGCACGGTCAGGGAGAAGAGGCTGATTTTTCGGGACTCGAAGGTCCAATAGAGGCTTGGGCACAGCCGTCCTGACCAACACAGGCTTGGGCATAGCCATGCTGAAACATATATATAGGCAAAATTGAGTTCTTTTGTAGGTGGTTCAATTTTCTGACTTGATTTCACATATACATATATAAGCCATCTTTTCCTAGAATTTAATACTCGACTTTAGGAGACTATTTGATCTATTGAAGGAAGGATTACATTGGTTTGAAGATCAAGAGGAGATTTGGAGGCATGCAAGAGGCAATTTAGGGTTCGTCAATCAGACTTAGGGATTTTGAGCTATTCATCCAATTAGAAGGAAAAGGATGCATCTACTTCATTTTCTTTATTATTTCATTATTATTGAATTCCTAATTGTTTTAGACATGAACATGTGTAGCTAGATTGATTAAACCTATTGGGATTTCCTTACTATATTGGCTTAGTACTAAATTGTTGGATTCTTTGAGTTCCAACTTTAGGTTCTTAGGTTTAGGAATTCGGTTATCTCGAGAGGCAGACCGAATTCGGTTAAGAATTCATCCACGGGTAATATAATTCAATTCACCAATCTATTATCTTTTGTTTGATTGCCAACTAGTTTAGGATCCTTCCCTTTGGGTTTACATTTCTTGTCTTGTTTGTTTCATTCATTTATTCCTTCTTGCATCTCATTCATAACTTAGTTTCTAGCAATTAGAAAATTTAGAATTCATCCATCATATATCTTAGGTTAGATAACAAAGAACGAAGTAGTAACTCTAGGTTTTCACTTTCTTGAGAATACGACCTTGATACTCGCCATTAGTGCTAGACTGCATCGATAGGTTCACTGCCTTAGATTTTAGCTACTTTACCGGAACCGCACACGAACTTTCCTGCACATATCCTTTTATCATCAACTCCTCCACTTGCTTTTGAAGCTCCTTTGTCTCATCGGGATTACTTCTATTAGGTGTAGTAGCCCCAGGAATGAAGTCAATTTGATGTTCTGTCCCCTTTTTTGCTGCAATCCATTAAGCATCTCTTCAGGAAAGACATCATTAAACTCCTCCAAAAGATCCAAAAACTCTCTCTACAAGGAAAGATCAAGATTGTTAGTATTCAAATAGACATCTTTATAAGTAACAATAAAACACATCACATTTGAATACAATGCATGTCGAATATCATTATCCTTCACCAAGAAACCCTTTTTCTTTTTCTTACTCTCACTTGGCCGAATACTACCCTCACTCTTAGTAATGGGTCTGTGTGTTATTTTGTTCTTATTTTGAGCCTGTAATCTCTCTCTCTCTAATTTACATTGATCCTCATGCACATCCTTAGGAGAAAGTGGTGTAAGAGTAATCTTCCTACAATCCTTAATTAGAGAATATTGGTTTAAAAAGCTGTCATGCATCACATTTCTATCAAATTGCCAAGGCTTTAAGATTTGTCTAGCATGCATAGGAACTACAACACAAAGTACCACATTTGAATATTTACCAATGCAAAATGGTACTATGACTTGCTTATTAACCTTTATTTCGCCATAATTATTTAACCACATAACCTTATATAGTTTAGGATGTGCAATAATCAAGGATGTGTTAACATTTAGGTCCAATAACAAGGAGTAGAGTGAAGAAGCTTCTAGGAGCATTGATCGCTTATGTTGAAGAGTAGGACAACATTAATTCATCACAATTAGGCCCGTTACAAGAAAACTTGTTTCCTAAGCCAATAAGTATACAGTTAGACAATGATCCATGTAAATGGGATTTGTCTAATGTTATAGAAGCCCAAATCTTTTTTTAATAGGTTGGCAGCATATCCTAGTTAGTTTTGGACTTGTTTAAAATAAGGCTATTATTTAGGGATTTCTTATTTGAACAATAAGCCACTTACGTTTGGGCTTTTAAAGCCTTACTAGATTAGGATTTAGATTTATTTTCTTAATGGACCTTGTCCATTCGGTTAGGAAAGGTAATTTTGGCTTTTCCTTGATTTGTAAACCCTAGACAATCTTTAAGAAGGTGTTGATCGCATATCAAAAGGGAGTGAATGAGTTCTTGAGAATTTTCATAAGCAGAATGAATTTGCTTGTTCTTTGTATTCATATTGAATGCACCTTTCACTTATCAAGGAATTGATCTATCCTTGTGCTGTGTTTAGACTTCGGGTTTAAAGAACTTAGTTTTCTTTAAGTTCTAATTCTTGATCATCTCAATTCTGATTTGGAGGGATCCTAGGGCTGGATTTCCAATTTATTGTTGGGTTTGCACTCAAGTAATACACGGGTTCATAGTACGCAAAAAGGGTTGTTGTGTTCTTGTGATTGGAGGTTCTCATCATTGGGTATCAGAGCAAGGCTCTTTAAATCAGGTTACGCATCTTTACTTTTAAGTCTTGTTTGATTTCTTCTTATTGAAATTCAAAATTATATATATTTTTAAAAAAAATTTATCCTTTGCACGCCGAATTGCCTAGTTTTATTTTTGTGATTGCACATCTTCATCTTTAGCGTTGGGTTGTATTAAAATTCAAAAAAGAAGAAGATTGGGGCTTCCATAACATTAAAGAAAGCCCAATCACATGGATCATTATCTAGCCACATACTTCTTGGCTTAGGCAACAAGTTTTCTTATAATGGGCCTAATTATGATGAATTAATGTTGGCCCACTCTTGAACATAAGTGATCAAGGCTCCTTGAAGCTTCTTAGCTCTACTCCTTATAATTGGACCTAAAGGTAAACCCAATAGATCTTTAACACCTCCTTGATTATTCATGTCCTCTCCATCAAGCTCCTCTCCCATATCACTAATTAAAAGAGATAACTAAAAGAAAGTTCTAATTAGGCTAAAATACATGTGTGCCCGCCCAAAATAAGCCATAAAATCCTAATTTATGCAAATCATGTAGATGGGCCTCATAATATAAGCCAAGATAGAGCTAAAGTCTTCATATGCTCTAATTCAGCTTCTTTGGTCTTTTTAAGCCAAATTAGATTCTTCAAGCCTACCAAACTGAATTAGATTAATGAACCTTGAACTTAAATCCAATTACTTGTTCTAAGCCCAAATGTCTTGGATAAGCTCATTAACTTGGAATTGAATTAGAGAATAATGACTCTTAGTTGAATTAGGATTCCTAGTTGAATTAAGATTCCTTTCTTTGCTTGATCTCTTAATATCATTAGGACTCGCTAGATTAGTATTGCTAGTTGATTTAGGACTCCTTATTGGATTAGGCTTCCTTAAGCTAATTGGATTTGCATCATCAAGACTCCTTGTTGGAATAAGATTTGTTATGCTAGTTTGGTTTATATCATAAATCCACCCATGTAAGAGAGAAATCATGCTGACTTTGATTAATCCAAGCATAATACAAGTCAGAATTCAAGCTCTTTAATCTATAAAATGCATATAATGAAGTGATTTAGGTCGGCTAACATGAATTTACCCTTATCTTTGTTAAGTTGACTCATAAAATTTGGGATTACGAGCATTGTTTTCCAGTCAACTCCTCTCTGGTTCTTAATTTGACTTTAGTTATTCATATTTATTTATTTACTTATTCATATTTAGCTTCTTATTTCTTCTTCTTATGGAACGAGCGCTTTCGCTTTATAAAAACTACATGCAACCAAATTGATGCAACCCCAAAGCCTAAAGAACCAAGTAGCCAACTAAGTCAAGGAGATCAAGTTCTAAACCCAAGTGATCCATTATTCATCAAGGGAAGTCCAATTACAAGAGCTAGAGCCAAAAGAATGAAGGGGGCCTTAAATGGCCTTATTCAAGATATTTGGGTCAAGCCTTCGAAGCCGTATGAAAAGTAAGAGTTAATCAAGCCCAATCTCATTATTAACCTAATTTAGTATGTTGGGTCATGAATCCTTAAGTTTTGGATGAAATTTTACTCAAGGGAACAAGGGAAAGAGGAAGCAAGGAAAGAAGCTTAAAGAAGAAACAAGGAGGTGCATGCTTATGAGCTTGACCTAGGCACCTAATTTTGTTTAGGAAGCAAGGGCAGCCGCCCTTTTTAGTTATTTAGGAATATAATTAAAAATAAAAATGAGGATGCAAGGGAAAGAAGCTTAAAGAAGAAACAAGGAGGTGCATGCTTGTGAGCTTGACCTAGGCACCAAATTTTGTTTAGGAAATAAGGGCAGCTGTCCCTTTTAGTTATTTAGGAATATTAGATGTTGATATAGTCCATTCTTCTTGTACAAAAGATTTCCTAAATCGCTCTAGTTACTTATTTTGTTATTTAGGAAACTTCTAATTTAGTCTTTGACTTTTATTTTCCTATTCTAGTTTCGTCCTAAACATGTAAAGGAAGTTTGATATGAACCAAACTAGCACAATGAATCCTACTCCAATAAGGAGTCTTGATGATGCAAATCCTACAAGCTTAAGGAATCCTAATCCAATAAGGAGTCTTGACTGAACTAGGAATGCTAATCCTACAAGAAGTCCTGATGATATTAGGAGTTCAAGCAACAAAAGGAACCCTAATTCAACTAGGAGTCCTAGTTCGATTCAAATTACAAGTCAATGAGCTTATTCAAGATATTTGGGATAAGTACACATCAAGGCTTGAAGAATTGGATTTAAGTTCAAGGCTCATTAATCTAATTGAATTTATTGGGCTTGAATGAATCTAATTGGACTTAAAAAGATTAAATAAGCTGAATTGGAGCATATGAAGACTTTAGCCTAACTTGGCTTATGTTATGAGACCCATCTATATGAATTACATAAATTAAGGTTTTATGGCTTATTATGGATGGCCACACATGTATTTTAACCTAATTAGGACATATTTAAGTTATCTCTTTTAGTTAGGATGGTCATCTTTATCCTAGATGAGATGTAAATCCTTATTAGTTAAGATTTAAGATTTTCTAAGGCCTATATGAGGCTATTATGAATTTTGATGTAAAATTAAGTTGAAGTTAAAGTTGAATGATAATTGGTATTTTTACCTTAAAGCTTTTTTTGTCTTTGTGTTCTTGTTTAAATGCGAATCTTACTTATCAAGGAGTTGATTTATCCTTGTGGCGTACTTGGAATTGGGGTTTAAGGAACTTAGTTTTCCTTAGGTTCTAATTCTTGATCATCTTTTTAAGAAGTCTATCTTCTAATATTTTTAGGGGTTGAACCGAATTGGTTCTTAGGATTTTCATGTTAATGTATTGGGGGTCCACAATCCAAAAGGGGTTTTTAAGCTTATTCGTGGAGGTTCCATATCAAAGTTAATGTTGTATCTTTAGCTATTTAAACACAATATAGCCGAATGTTTCAGGTTAATGAATATTTTTATTATTGATTTCAATTCTTAGTTCTTCTAGTAACTTGTGAACTTATCAAGACTTGTTCTTCTGGCATTCTTTGAGAGTTATCACTCACCTTCTTTCCAATCTTAAGTGTGGTGTCCAAAACCACTGAGGTTCACACTTTTAGTAAAGTGTTGGTTCAAGGTCTTTGTTCGTGAATCTGACTTTAGACATTCTTGACAACAATTCTGCAACGTGTTTCTTGCAAAATCCATCAAGAATCACATCATTTGGTATCAGAGATTAGGCTCTAAATCAGGTTCCATTTATCCCTTGATATCTTCTTTATTTGTGTGTTAAAATTTTTGTCCTACAACCTTAACTTTTTTTCCTTTCACCCATTCCTTTGAAAATCTAGTTGCCATCTTTCATCCATTCACCAAGTCTGAAAATTTCAGCCTTCAATTTCATGTTCTTTGTTTCTTTGTTTCTTTGATTGAAGTTTAGTTATTTCAATTCAGTTGTTGATAAAAACATCAAAAAAAGGAAAAGAAAACAAAAGAAAATAAAAGAAAACAAAAGCAAAGAAAAGAAAAGAAAAGAATAGCAAAAGTAAGGAAGTTTCGGGTCATCAAAGAAAATCCAAGTCAGTTATAATTCTTCATTTGTGAGTATTGATATTTTATTCAAGTTATTGAGGCTATCTTGTTTACTATTTATTGTTGTCATATATCATTACCTTCATACTATACTTGTTGTTTTACTTTTACCTTAACCTTTTCCTTGGAACCCCTTTTCTAAGAACGCATTACTTAAGCTTTAGAAAGATTTTGAGTGATTAGTGTCAATTAAGCTCTAAAAAAGCTATTTTGATTAAGAAATACTTAGTTCTTACAAGAACTATAGGAAAGAATTATAGTGGAAAAAAGCAAGATTATGTGAGTCTAAAAGGGGGTAAAAGCCATTTTGTGTGAAACAGGAGAATGTGACCTTTTTTTAGTGCAAACACGTAAGGGAGTGTGTGAGGCATAACAAATTTCTTTATTTTGTAGATTTACATAATGTCTCAAAGTAAAGATAAAGAGATTGCGGTAGAGAAGCCAAAGGATGTGGACCTAAAATTGTACATGAAGGTTATATAAAGGACCTTAGAACGGCTCAATCTAAGGTTCGAGAGCAAGGATGAGAGGTTGGAAAAAGTGGAGTCAAGTTTCTGAAGGGGGCAGCCTAGGCGTCTCAACCAACACAATGGGAGGCCAAGGTACACCCATAACTTAGACCATGAAGAATATGATGATGATGGCTTTGAAGAGGTGGAATGTGGGTCTAATGCAAACCAAGGTAGATTTGACAATGATGAAAGAGGAGCAAGCAGTGTAGATGGGAACTTGGGAAACATTAAGATGAAAATCCCAACTTTTCAAGGAAAAAGCGATCCCGAGGCTTACCATGAGTGGGAAAAGAAAGTGAAGCTTGTGTTCAATTACCACAACTATTCGGAAGAGAAAGAGGTAAAACTTCCTGCTATTGAATTTACTGAATATTATATTATTTGGTGGGATCAACTTGTGAAAAGTAGGAGGAGGAATCGAGAGCATTCTATTTCTATATTAGGAGGACAAGGCTGTTTCTAAGCCTAAATTTGAGTCTTTCAAGGATCCTAAAGTGGAGGTCGGCAACAAATTCTAAGGTAAATCCACTCCTCAAACATCTAAAACTAGAGATATTAAATATTTTTGGTGTTTGGGAATGGGCCACATAACTTCTTAATGTCCAAATAAAAGAGCCATGATTATGAAGGACAATGGGGAAGTGCAGTCCAAAAGTGAAGAAGAAGAAGAGATGCCGCCCCTAGAAGATGGTAGTGACCAAGAGTATGCCGAACATGGTGATATATTAGTGGCAAGGCGAGCATTGAGTTTGCAAGCAAAAGAGGAAGAGGTATAAAGAGACAATATCTTTCATATTAGATGCCGAAAGAAAGATAAGATATGTAGCATGATAATTGATGGGGATAGTTGTACCAATGTGGCTAGTACATACTTATTGAGAAATTTTATTTGCTAACTTTTAAACACCCTATGTTACAGCCTAGCCTAGAGAAGCAGTCTGATGAGGGGGGAAGTGGACGCTGGGGCAAGGATAGGATTCTTGTACAAGGAGCAGCTTCATGCAGGCTTCTGGGATGGCAACACTCTAAGGTACGGAGGTACATGAATAAATCGAATTGCATGTCGAAATGCGGCGGGGAATGATTCATAACATGTATACAAAGAGTTTGAACTAATCACATGAAGTGCTTTTCGGTTGTTTAGCGGTGGAGTTGTAGGAACTCCAAAGTTAAACGTGCTTGGTTCGGGGAATTTTCAAAATGGGTGACCTCTTGGAAAGTTCTTGAATCCGCTAAAAGGACAAAACTGTGAGGCTAGTAGGAGTCAAAGCGGACAATACTTCATGTGATTTAGTTCTGATTTGTTACACCCTAGGCATAAAAGCTTCAATGGCTGAATAATTATGGTGAGATTAGAGTTGCTAAGCAAGTATTAGTGTCTTTCTCTATTGGTAGGTATAAGGATGAGGTGTTATGTGATGTGGTGCCTATGCATGCTAGACATATTCTTTTAGGTCGCCCATGGCAATTTGATAGACAGGTCATTCATGATGGTTTTACTAACAAATACTATTGTAATGAATGTCAAATCTATTACGCTTGCTCCTTTGACAGCCAAAGAGGTGTATGAAGACCAAATGTGCATGAAAAAGGAGAGTAGTACAAAACACATGAGTGATGGTGTGCAAGAAAAGAAAGAAAATGAGAGCATGAGTGCATAAAAAGAAAAAAATAAAGAGAGTTTGTGCATGAGAGAAAAAGAAAAAGGTGAGGGTGTGAAAAGTGAGAAAACGGAAAGGAAGAGAGTCTCTATGCAAGAGAGAGTGAGATGAAAAGAGCATTCCTGGCCAATCAAACCATGTTTGTACTTATATAAAAAGAGGCCTACTTTAATGCTAACGAGCTTAACTCTTCTTTGCCTAGTGCTTTGTTTCTTTACTACACGAATTTGATAGTTTATTTCCCGAAGAGATCCTACATGGATTGCCACCAATTAGGGAATAGAGCATCAAATTGATTTAACTCCTAGATCATCTATTCCTGATCGGCCTACCTAGAGGAGCAACCTCGAGGAGACTAAGGAGCTCCAAAGGCAAGTTGAAGAATTGATGACTAAAGGATTGACTAGGGAAAGTATGAGGCTGTGTGTAGTTCCAGTTTTACTTGTGCCTAAAAAGGAAGAAACGTGGAGGATGTGCATTGATTATCGTGCTGTCAACAACATCATTGTAAAGTATAATGGTTTAGTTTTATTTGGCGAGCATAAACAAGATTGTTGCATTAAAGTGCATGGAAGCGACAATCATAAGCATCGATCCAATGCTTGGACAAATGCGATGAAAGAAATTTAGTTGATCAAATATTGATATCATTTCTCAAATGATCGCAGATGAATCTTTTATAGGAAAGAGAAATGCCTAGAATCGAGGCACGCCCAAATATTTTGGTTCAAGATATCCACCATTGGGATTTCCATCATTCCTTATTCAGTTACTTACGGATGTATGCATACAGTTGGGGAAGACTTTGAGTTGAACACCCGTACGCCGACGCGAACTTACCCTTATTTTTCTTAAGCTGGCTCAAAAAATTTTAGATTACGAGTTGATGCCAAGTCAACTCCTCTCTCGTTCTTGATTTGTCTTTAGTTTATTCATCTTTATTTATTTATTTATTCATATTTAGCTTATAGTTTCTTGTTCTTATGGAATGAGGGCTTTCACACTATAAAACTGCATGCAACTGAATAGTTAAGGCTAGAGAGCCTATTATTTCAATTTTCTACTTTCCGGGAAATCAAGTTATGAGTTCTTTAAAGAACTTTACAGACTTATGAAGATTCACAATAGCGAACATAGAGTTATCGCTCGCACACTTCTGTTCTTTTATATTCTTTGTCTACCCCTGTGCTTAAATCAATTTGATTTGGTCCTTACACTTAGCTGTATGGAAGAGAACAAAGAACTTATGATTTTTTTTCCTTATAGGATCTGAAATCCTACTTATGTTCTCATTTTGTTCATATCTTTTTTGTGTCTATTTCTAACCTTTATCTAGTATGATGGTTTAGTTTTATTTGGTGAGCATGAACTCGAGGGTTGAGTAAAAGCGCATGGAAGCGGCAATCATAAGAACAGATCTAATGCTTGTATAAATACGAAAAAGAAAAAAATTAGTTGATTGAGTATTAGTATCATGCTCCTAATGATCGCAGGTGAATCTTTGGGAGGAAAGAAGGAAAGATGAGAATTGAGGCACGACCAAATATTCTAATTCAGGATTTAACCATTAGGGTGTCCATTATTTCTTATTATTCTAGGTGAGATGACTCTTGATGATACAAGGATTGGCATAAGGATCATTCGGAATGCAATTGATAAGCTTGACCGGTGGCATTGGGGCTTAGCTTGATATTAAGGAAGACGAGACGTAAATCCACACACGTATACTCCATAAAATGATGATCAATCTACTTGAATATTTTTTAAGCATGCATTATACACAAGAATAGAAAGACAAAAGCAAAACAGCTTTTAGGTTTAATAACAAATTATCATTCAAATTCAACTTAGTTCTATAGGCCTTAGAAAATCCTAAATCTTCACTAATAAGGATTTACGTCCATCTAGGATAAAGTTAACCTTCCTAACTAAAAGAGATGACTAAAATAATGTCCTAATTAGGTGAAAATACATTTTGTTTTATTTAGGGCGCGCAAACACTACTATTGAGAGAAAGCTCATGGAAGCGGCAAACACCAATCTTAGACGAATGTGAAAAAAGAAAATTAGTTCATCGAGTATTGATGTCATTCTCTAATGATCGCAGATGAATCTTTCAGAGGAAAGAGGGAACGATGAGAATCAAGGCACAAACAGATATTCTGATTCAGGATTTGCACCATTAGAATCTCCACCATTCCTTAGTGTTCTAGGCACGATGAAACATGATGACGCAATGATTAGCTTAAGGAAACATGGAAATGCATTAGATAAGCTTGACCGATGGCATTCGAGCTTAGCTTTAAGATCAAGCAAGATGAGACGTAAATCCACGTGCGTAAGATAGAAATCATAATGTTATCAATGAATCCAAGCATAATATAATAAGGAATGTGACCTTGTTGATCTTTGGGATGCATATAATTAAGTAATTTGGTTTGGAGTGTTATTAGGTAGGCCCGCATTAATTTCTCCTTGTTTTCATTAAGTTGGTTCATAAAATTTAGGATCTCCATCATTCCTTGTTCCTCAAGGCACGAGGACTCTTGATGACACAACGATTGCCATAAGGACTAGTTAACAACTCTTATAGTCCCAAATTTCATGATCAAGCAGGACGAGACATAAATCCATGCTCGTAAGAGGGAAGACATGTTATTTTTAATAAATCCAAGCATAATACAAGCAGGAATTTAAGCATTTTGTTGTTTGGGACGCATATAATGAAGTAATTTGGATCAAAATGTTATTAGGTAGGCCCATATGAATTTCCTCTTATTTTTGTTAAGCTGGCTTATAAAATTTAGGACTATGAGAGTTGTTGACTAGTCAACTCCTCTCTCGTTCTTGATTTGACTTCGGTTTATTCATGTTTCTTTATTTATTTATTCGTATTTAGCTTATAGTTTATTCTTCTAATGGAACAAGGAATTTCGTACTATAAAAATGAATGCAACCGAATACTTGAGGCTAATGAGCATATTATTTCAATTTTCTACCTTTAGGGATATCAAGTTATTCATCTTTCTTTATTTATTTATTCATATTTAGCTTATCGCTCACGTCCTTTCTTTCTTTTGTGTTCTATATCTACTCTTGTGTTAAAATCAATTCTTTTTAAATCTTATTCTTAGCTGTACTAAAGAGAACAAAGAACTATGTTCTAATTTTGTTCGTCTCTTTTGTGCATCTATTTCTAATTTCTGTCTAGTATGATGGTTCAATTTTAATTTGGGAGCATAAAAAAAGTGTTGAGTGAAAGCGCATGGAAGCGTTAATCATAGGCACCAATCTAATGCATGTAAAAATGTGAAGAAAGAAAATTAGTCGATTGAGTATTAATATCATTCTTTGGATCATCGTGGATGAATCTTAATAAGGAAAGAGGGAACGATGAGAATCGAGGCACACCCAGATTTTTTTATTCATGATTTGCACTATTGGGATCTCCCTCATTCCTTTCTTCTCCAAGGATGAGAACTCCTGATGATACAAGGATTGGCATAAGGAATCATGGGAGCACAATTGACAAGCTTGACCAGTGCCACTGGGCCTCTGCTTGATGATCAAGTAGCACGAGACGAGAAGTCATGTTGTTTCTACTTAGTCCAAGTGTAATACGAGGTGAAATTTGAGCGCTTTGCTGTTTGAAATGCATATTATGAAGTATTTTAGATCATAGTGTTTTTAGGTAGGGCCACATGAATTTACTCTTATTTTTATTAAGCTGGCTCATAAAATTTGGATCAAACTTATCAACACTACCGCTAACGAGCATAGACTTGATCCTTATACTTTGCCGTATGGAAGAGAACAAAGAACTTGTGATTTCTTTCCTTATCAGATCTAAAATCCTACCTATATTCTCATAGTTGTATTTCTTTTACGTCTCATCATGCTTGATCATCCAACTAAGACCCAATGCCACTGTTGAAGCTTGTCACTTGCATTCCCATGATTTCTTATGCCAAGCCTTGTTTTATCAGGAGTCCTCGTGCCTAGAGGAACAAGGAAGGATACAAATTCTAGTAGTGCAAATCCAGAATCGGAATATTCAAGCATGCCTCGATTCTCGTTATTCCCTCTTTTCTCTAAAAGATTCCTTTACAATCATTCAAAGAATGATATCCATTCTTGATCAACTAATTTTCATTCTTCGCATGTATCTAAGCATTCATCGGTACCTATGGTTGCCGCTTCCACGTGCTATCACTCAGCACTCATGTTTATGCTTCCCAAATAAAACCAAACTATCATACTAGAGAGAGATTAGAAAGAAAGACATAAAAGAAATAAGCAAAATAAGAATAGGAAGGATTTTAGATCCGATAAGGAAAGAAAGCATAAGTTCTTTGTTCTAAATCGAATTTATCTAAACACAAGGGTACACAAAGAACACAAGAGAAACGAAGCGAGGGATAAGTCTATGCTCGCTAGGGTGAGTGTTGATAAGTCCATAAAGTTCTTGAAAGAACCCATAACCTGATTTCCTACAAGGTAGAAAATTGAAATAATATGCTCATTGGACTCAAGTATTCGGTTGCATGCGGGTTTTATAGTGCGGAAGCCCGAATTCCATATGAAGAAGAAACTAGAAGCTAAATATGAATAAATAAATAAATAAAGATAAATAAGCTAAAGTCAAATCAACAATCGGAGAGGAGTTGAATGGTGAACAGCTCAAACAGTCCCAAATTTTATTAGTCAACTTGATGAAAGCAAGGCAAAATCTGCGAGGGCCTACTTAATAACACCCTTACTCAAATTACTTATTTATATGTGTACCAAACATCAAAATGCTTGCATTTACACTTTTATTACACTTGGATTAATCAAAATTAACATGATATCTCTCTAATGCGTGTGGATTTGTGCTAATCTTTGTGTCATCAGGAGTCCTCGTGCTTGAAGGAATAAGGAATGATAGAGATCCCTATAGTTGAAATCTTGAATCAGAGAATTCAAGTGTGCCTGGATTCTCGTCGTTCCCTTTTTCCTCCAAAAGATTCCTTTGTAATTATTCAGAGAATGATATCCATACTCGATCAACTAATTTTCTTTCTTCGCATTTCTTTAAGCATTCCTCTACAATCACTCATCACTCATGTTTATGCTCCCCAAATAAAACTAAACCTTCTTATAACACATAGATTAGAGAGAAAGACATAAAAAAACAAACAAAATGAGAATATAGGTAGGATTTTGAATTCGATAAGGAAAGAAATCACAAGGTAAAGATAATGTTGTTGCAGATGCGTTATCTTGAAGATATGCACTCTTTTCTACTTTGAATGCCAAATTCCTTAGTTTTGAGCATATTAAAGAAATTTATGAGCATGACTCTGATTTTGGCAATGTGTTAAATGCTTATGAAAAAGCTGCTTTTGATATGTTTTATAGACATGATGGGTTTTTGTTTAAAGAAAAATATTTGTGTATTCCCATATGTTTTATGCGTGAGGTATTAGTTAGGGACCCTCATGAGGATGGTTTAATAGGACACTTTGGAATTGCTAAGACTTTATATGTTTTGCATGATGTTTTCTATTAGCCTAATATGAAGGGAGATATTGCTAGATTTTTTTATGGTGCATTGTTTGTAAACAAGCAAAGTCTAACTGAAACCCCATGGCTTGTGTACACCATTGCCCGTGCCTAGTTCACCTTAGATTGATATTTCTATGGATTTTGTGCTTGGTTTACCTAGGTCTATATGTGGTAATGATTCCATTTATGTTATTGTTGATAGATTCTCTAAGATGGCTCATTTCATTTTATGTTATAAAACTGATTGGTGCAACATATATTTCTTACTTGTTCTTCAAAGAAATTATGTGTTTGCATGGTACTGCCTTGAACTATTGTTAGTGATAGGGATGCAAAGTTCTTAAGCTACTTTTGGAATACTTTATGGGGAAAGTTGGGAAGTAAGTTATTGTTTTCTACTACATGTCATCCACAAACTAATGGTTAAACTGAAGTAGTTAATAAGACTTTAGGTACTTTGTTGTGTACTATGGTTAAAAAGAACCTATTACATGCCCAATTATTTACAGTTTTGTGCATAGTTATCTCGTTTTATGCTAGAATCACATGTCTTTTGGTTCCTTTCATCTCTAAGGTCATTATCAAGGGACATTATCAATAATCGAGGGAAATACGCGCAATTACGGACCGAAATCCATCAAATTGAGCAAGGACTAGCATTCAAAGGTTGAGCACGGCCTGAGTCTCATTAAGTAGTTGCCCTCCAAGAGTGCCATTTTGGCATAATTTTTGAAGCCACCAACACCGGCTAGGGCACGGCTTGGAAAAAGTCGTGAGATGCGGAACGCGGAGGTCCAGCATGGCCTGGACTCCGCCCGTGCTGATCAGCACAAGCTTGACCACAACCGTGCTGAAGGGATTATATAGGCAAAAACGATTCGCTAAATTGGGGTTCGATTTTCTGACTTGATTTCCATTATACAAGCTTAAACCATCTTCTTCCAGACTCAATACTCGACCTTAGAAGATCATTTCATCTATTGAAGGAAGGATTACAGCTATTTTAACATCAAATTGAAGATCAAGACAAGATTCGGAACATTCACGAAGCAAATTAGGGTTTACTATTCTAAATTGGGAATTTAGGGTTTCTCATCCAACTTGAGGAAGAAGGGTGTACATGCCTTTAATTTACTTTTCTGAGTCTATTCTTTACTTTGTGTTGCTTATTAGTATGAGTAACTAAATTGTCAAACCCATTTGGGGTTCCTATATTGTTGGATTAATTTCAATGTTTATGAGATTTTGATTATCAATGCTTGTTTCTTCTTGCTTTCATTATTAATGAGAAATCACTTTATTCATGAGACGTTATGAATTGTGGTATTTAGATTGCTTTATGTAATTGAGAAATTCATTTAGTAATTGGAAATTTGAATAGCAAGAACTGGTTAATAATCACTTAGAGATAAGGGTAATTGACTAGTCGGATTAAGAAATAACAAAGCTCAATAGAGGCGGGTTAAACCTTAATGCTAATCAAATAATCGATCGTTAGGAAGAGATTCCAACTTTAGGTTATTAGGTTTAGGAATTCGGTTACCTCGAGAAGGAGACCAAATTCAGTTAAGACTTCATCCACGGGTAATTACAATTGATAATCAATTTAATCTCTATCTTCACTAAAATCCAACTAACTTAAGTCCCCTAGGGTTTACTTTTTCCTTCGAGAGTTTTCCTAAATCCTTTCAGAAGGGAGATGCAGGAATGAATGGATAAATGAAATAACTAAGACAAGAAAGCAAACCCAAAGGGAGCCTAAACTAGTTGGCAATCAAACAAAAGATAAAGGATTAATGAGTCCAATTATGCTACTTGTGGACGAATTCTTAACTGAATTCGGTTTCTCTCTCGAGATAACCGAATTCCTAAACCTAATAACCTAAAGTTGGAATCTCTTCTTAACGATTGATTCTTAAATTAGCATTAAGCTTTAATCCGCCTCTATTAAGCTTTATTAATTCTTAATCCGGCTAGTTTATTATCCTTATCTTTAAGTGATTATTAACCAGTTCTTGCTATTCAAAATTTCAATTGCCAAATGGACTTCTCAATCACATAAAGCAATCTAAAAACACCACAATTCACAACGTCTCATGAATAATGCATTATCTTATTAATACTGAAAGCAAGAAGAATACAAAACTAACTCAAATAATCTAATAATATAATATTAAGCCAACACAGTAAAGAAATCCCAATGGATTTAATCAATCTAGTTAAACATGTTCATATTTAAAACAACTAGGAAATCAATTACAATGGAAGAATAATGAAAATGAAACATGTACACCCTTTTCTCTCGAATTGGATGAACAGCTCCAAATCTGGATCTGCACTATGATTAATCTCCCAAATTGCCTCTTGAATTGCTCAACTACTTTTTTGCACTCGGAACCTTGCGATTCTGAGGTTCTTCCTCTCTGCAACTCTCTCCCGCACCCAACACTGTGCAAAAACCGAACCAGCCGCCAGGGCTCCCTCTCACTCCTTCCTCCTCTTCTCTCTAACCTTAAAAAATTCATTTTCCTTATATATTTATTTCAGTAGGGTCGTGGTCAAGGTCGTGCTGGTCAGCACGGCCGGAGTCCAGGCCGTGCTGAAACTGTGGATCTCACTAAGTAAGTTTTCACCATGGTCGTGCTGCTGCCCATGCTGGCTACCACGAGCCATGTTGGAGGCCATGGTGGCTACGGAAACCGTGCCCAAACCGTGCCCAACTTTGGACAGAAGTGTGAAAATGCTGGAATTCGTGCGATAAACAACAATATATGCTCAAAGGATTAAATGCCTTAAATACAAAAAGAATTATTCACTAAGATCCCTACTTCGTAGAATAACGCTCGCAAATGCTCTAAATCCGATAAAGAGATAAATAATTAAAGAATTTTGTTTATTATATTGTTTTTCTTTTCTTCTTCTTCTTTTTTTCTTTTTTTTTTTTGAATAATGAACTAGTAGCTTATTAGCGATCGCTGCATATAACTCGAATAAACATAAAGAATAACAAATACAAATTGGATCAAAGGGAGTATCTAAAATATAAAAAAAAAAGACTTAGTGAATTTATCAACATAGCAATTGGCATTTTAATCCCATATAAGGTTGAGCAAATCACAAAAAGAAATTCCAGCATAAGGGTAAAGGAAAGATAAACGTAAAGAATGGTATAATTGAAGTGTATAGGTGTAGATTATGAAGAAAAGGTTAAGGCTCAAAACTGGCTAACTAATGGAAACATAAGGGGGTAGGCTTTTGGGCAAATGTGGTGAATCCTATATCGCCCAAATCATCTCATGGTGTTCACAATATTCATGTAACTTCAACACGCAATACAAAGCAAGTTCTAGAAGCAAAGTCAAGTACAATGCACACTCAAACAAGAAATATAAATAGCATAAGTATAATGAATGCTCAATAGGCTCAAAATCTCACTTTGAGGTGTGGTATTAGGTGCAATTGATTCGCAACATCATTAATTCAATTATTACTTAAGAAACACATGCATATGACATTATCAACGTTCTAAGTTAAAATTCGACAATTCAAAAAATAATTAAATAACACCGGTTTAACCCGGCAGGGTTGATGTGTAAAACACCATCAATTGTTTTCCAAGGACAATGAACAACAATGGAAAGTAACTACAATTCTATAAATCAAGTCATCAATCAGCTCAAAAATAGCATACTCAAATGCATAAAGACACAGTGTCCTAACATCCTAACAATACACAACACCTAATGATAGCAATTTCAGATATATCTAAAAACCATATGAGAGAGTAGGATTATAAGGTTTACCCACAACCACCCCACACTTGAAGAACACACTGTCCTCAGTGTAAAATGTTATGGATACCCCGCATGGAATGCTCAACTAAAAAAACAAAGGCAATACAGTCCAAGTGCATGACATGTATGAAAAATAAGGTAAATAATTGCAGAAAAATAAAAAGATTTAGGGGACTGCCCTTATCATCCATCGAGGCTGATGTTGTCGAAATTCAGTGCCTCCTTAGTAGAATTTGAAAATAATAAAATAAAGAAATAATCGAACTGAAAATAATGATTAAATAAAATATGAAAACTTAAAACCAATAAAATGTTTCAAAATGAAAGGGTAAAAGATTAAAAATGAAAAATAGAATTTGGGGTGCCTCCCAAAAGTGCTTCTTTTTTATGTGATGAGTCTTCTTAACTAAACTCATGGTGAAAAGCAAACTGGCGTGATCGACGACCATCCATCCTTCTTCCACGCAAATGTCTTCAAGTATCTGCTTAGAGGGATAATTGTCAATTTTCTCTTCCCGACTGTCAAGCAGGCTGCAGGTATGAAGGGCAAAACTCGCTCCTCATATAATTGCACGTAGTCATGATGCTCTACGAGCTCTTCCAATTTGAAAGTTGAAGTTTCAGCAATTGGAAGGATCGACAGTTGGGCAAATTCTTCAGGAACGTCAATGGTTTTCTCCAGTCCTTATCTTGGTTCACTTGCTAGAAGAAACTTGAGCTCCTTCAAGACTTCTTCATTGGATAACTCGTGCTCATCTTCCATCATCGAAGGGACTTGTAGAAAATCCACCAAAAATTCCTATAACTGTAACTCAGCATCATCAACTGTACATTCATGTTGATAGTCTTTTAGAGGAATCACGTTCTCCTCTTCCTTTTCTGGTTCCATCTCTATGTTCAAGAAATCGTTCTGCACAGAAGCATCATCGTCAAACATAGTAGATAAACCAGAACAATTCTCACCTGAACGCAAAGTGATGGCGCTCAAATGTTCCTCAGATTCAGTAGCGTTTGATGGAGTTCCCCATTGTTCTACCGTTAGTAACTTGAAGATCAAGCCTACTTGATGCTCTATGTTCTCAATCGAGGCTTGTTGACCTTCAAGTACCCTCTCTATTTGTTGGAATCTATCCTCAAGATTTGCAATGAACCTCATCATCAGCTCCTCTGACACTAACTCTTCATCTTGAGTTGAAGGTGCAAGATTAGGCTGCTGATGTGGTTGTTGAGATCCTAGTGGTTCATGGCCATTTAAGCTCCATCCAAAGATTAGGAAGCACCATTTAAGCACCAGTAGCTTCTAAAGATGCACGGGTATCCTAATTTTTAGCACTCTCCTGGTTCCTGATCCCATTTTCCAATGTGTCATACAAAGAGTTTAGCATTGAACCTCCTTAACATCCACTACCTGAATCATAAGCTTAACTAAATAAATATGTACAAACAAAATAGAAAAAAATAAAAAAAATAATAAAAATGGCTAAATTAACAAATAGCAAATTTCATTCTAGTTTTCAAACATTCCCCGGCAACGGCGCCAAAAACTTGATAGGCTAATTGTGTTAGCTACAATCTAAGGCAATGTACCTATCGATGCAGTCTAGCACCAATGGCGAGTATCAAGGTCGTATTCCTTAGGAAAGTGAAAGCCCAGAGTTACTTCTTTATTCTTTGTTATATTAACCTAAAATGAGTGATGAATAATTTCTAAACTAACTATTAACTACAAGCTAAGTTCTAAGGGAGATGCAGGAATGAATGGATAAATGAAATAACCAAGACAAGAAAGCAAACCCAAAGGGAGCTTAAACTAGTTGGCAATCAAACAAAAGATAAAGGATTGATGAGTCCAATTATGCTACCCGTGGACGAATTCTTAACTGAATTCAGTTTCTCTCTCTTGATAACCGAATTCCTAAACCTAATAACCTAAAGTTGGAATCTCTTCCTAACGATTGATTCTTAAATTAGCATTAAGCTTTAATCCGCCTCTATTAGGCTTTGTTAATTCTTAATCCGGCTAGTTAATTATCCCAAAACCCTAATTTTTCTCTCCCTAAGGGTTTTCTGAGCTGAAACCAAGGGAAAAGGAGACTTGGATCAAGGTTTCAATCAGATTTCCTTGAAGGATCGAAGATTGGGCAAGGTTCGTTGATTGATTTTCAAATCGAGCAAGAGGAACAAGAATCGATTCAATTGGAGCAAAAGGATTTGGGGCTGTTTACTCTCATCCAAGGGTGTAATCGGGTTTTCTCTACCTTTGCTTATTGTTGTAATTGAATTCTTGTATATTTTGAGAATGAACATGATTAGCTAGATTGATTTAATCCATTGGGATTTCTTTACTATGTTGGCTTGATATTATATTGTTGGATTGTTCGAGTTGGTTTTGTATTCTTCTTGTTTTCAGTATTAATAAAATAATACATTATTCATGAGACGTTGTGAATTGTGATGTTTAGATTGCTTTATGAGATTGAGAAATCCGTTTGGCAATTGGAATTTTGAATAGCAAGAATTGGTTAATAATCGCTTAGAGATAAGGATAATTAACTAGCCGGATTAAGAATTAACAAAGCTTAATAGAGGCGGATTAAAGCTTAATGCTAATTTAAGAATCAATCGTTAGGAAGAGATTCCAACTTTAGGTTATTAGGTTTAGGAATTCGGTTATCTCGAGAGAGAAACCGAATTCGGTTAAGAATAGATCACGGGTAGCATAATTAGACTCACCGATCCTTTATCTTTTGTTCGGATGCCAACTAGTTTAGATTCCCTTTGGGTTTTTCTTCTTGTCTTGATTATTTCGTTTATCAATCACTCTTGCATCTCCCTTAGGACTTAGCTTGTAGTTAATAGTTAGTTTAGAATTTATTCATCAACCATTTTAGGTTAATATAATAAAGAACAAAGGAGTAACTCTGGGCTTTCGCTTTCCCGAGGAATACGACCTTGATACTCGCCATTAGTGCTAGACTGCATCTTGTAGCTAACACGAGTAGCTACCCATCAAGTTTTTGGCGCCGTTGCCGGGGAATTGTTTGAAAACTAGAGTGAAATTTGCTATTTGTTAATTTAGCCATTCTTTTTTCTTCTTTCTTATTATTTTATGATTTTTATTTTTATTTGTTTATTTATTTTATTTTATTTGTACATATTTATATAGCTTAAGTTTATGATTCAGATAGTGAATGATAAGGAGGTTCAATGCTAAACTCAAAATATTTGTATGACGCATTGGAAAAAGAGAATAGGAACCAAGAGAGTGCTAAAAATTGGGATGCCCGTGCATCTTTAGATGCTCGGTTGGAATCATTTTGCAGGGCTACCGATCAACTCTCTTCTCCTATCCTTTCATCTCAAGTCTTTTGTGAATTTTGTTGTGGTTTACATGTGTGTAATGATTGTCCATTGTATAGTGATGTTGCTCATTGTTCTTATAACTGTGAACAGGTGAATTATACGGGAAGTTGGCCAAATGACTCGTATGGAAGCACCTACAATCAAGAGTGGAGCACTCATTCACCCTTTGGATGGAGCTTAGATGTCCAAGAACCACTAGGAATTCAGCAACTACATCAGCAGCCTAATGTTGCACCTTCAACTCAAGATGAAGAGTTAGTGTCAGAGGAGCTGATGATGAGGTTCATAACAAGTCTTGAGGAAAGATTCCAACAAACAGAGAGGATACTTGAAGATCAACAAGCCTCGATTAACAACATAGAGCATCAAGTAGGCTTAATCTTCAAGTTACTAGCTGAAGAGCAATCGAGAACTCCATCAAATGCTGCTGAATCCGAGGAACATTTAAGCGCCATCACTTTGCATTCAGGTGAGAATTTTTCTGGTTTATCTATTATGTTTGACGATGATGCTTATGTGCAGGACGACTCTTTGAACATGAAGATGAAGAACTCCTCCTCTTTCAAGTTTCCTATTGTGATAACCTTATTATAATCGTAAGTATGTCAAATTATATCACCATATATGATAATAGGAGTAATAAATTCTCTGATATCATGTTAAGGATTCATGATCATTAACACAGTTGTACAAACACATGTCATTATAAAACTCTTTTGTGATGACATGTGTCAAGTAGTATTAACACATGTCATCATAAAACTCTTTAGTGATGACAATATGTCAAGTTCTATTGACATATGTCATCATAAAACTCTTTTGTAATGACACATGTGCAGCTATACTGACACATGTCATCATAAAACTCTTTTGTGATGACAAGTGTCAAGCTATATTAATATATGTCACCATAAAACTCTTTTGTAATGACACGTGTTAGGTTGCATTTTTGACATTTGTCATTATAAAACCCTTTTAATAATGACACATGTCCAGTTCCTTTCTCTAGACATGTCATCATAAGCCCTTTTATAATGATATCTGTCAAGCTACTTTCTTAATACGTGTCATCATAAAACCCTTCTATGACGACACTGTCAAGCTACTGTACAAACACATGTCACTACAAACTCTTTTGTGATAACATGGGTCAAGCTCCTTCAATATATAACACTTATATACTATATATTATTTAGACATTTACAGACTTTAACTTCAAAAGGTACTAGTGTTCCTACTTGAGGTCCAAGTTAAGTCCATCACCGTGTTTTAGTTGATTTTAACGTGTATGACTTTCTAGGTTCATTATTAATTGGCAATAGGAGTTTAATATTAAACTCTTTAATATTAATTAAAACACTTTAACCAACTAAGGAATAAAATTAATCAACTTTTTCTTAATCATTCCTATAAATTATAAGTGACGTCTAGTAACATAAAGGAATGAGCCTCGGTTCCCTAGTGTGTGTCTTCATAAGTCCGCAAAGTTCTTGAAAGAACCCATAAATTGATTTTCCACAAGGTAGAAAACTAAAATAATATACTCACTAGTCTCAAGTATTCGGTTGCATGGAGTTTTTATAGTGCCAAAGGCCTCTTTCTATAACAAGAAGAAACTAGAGGCTAAATATGAATAAATAAATAAGTAAATAAAGATGAATAAATTAAAGTCAAATAAGAACAAGAGAGGAGTTTGTTGGTCAGCAACTCTCGTAGTTTCAGATTTTATGAGCCAGCCTACCTAATAATACTTCGACTCAAATTACTTTAAATGAATTTGATTTGATCCTTACATTTAGCTATATAGAAGAGAATAAAGAACTGGTGATTTCTTTCTTTATTGTATCCAAAATCTTACCTATGTTCTCATTTTGCTCATTTGTTTTGTGCCTCTCTTTCTAATCGTTATCTAGTATGATGGTTTGGTTTTATCTAGCGAGCATAAACACGAGTGTTGAGTGAAAGCACGTGGAAGCAGCAATCATAGGCACCGATCGAGTGCTTATATAAATGCAAAGAAATTAAATTAGTTGATCATGTATTGATATCATTCTCTGAATGATCATGGATGAATCTTTCAAAGGAAAGAGGGAACAATAAGAATCAACACATGCTTGATATTCTAATTCAGGATTTGCACCATTAGAATCTCCATCATTCTTTATTCCTAATGTGCTTCTTGATGGATTTGTAAAAGTAACATGATGAAATTATTACGAAGAACGTCTAAAGTTAGATTCATGAATAATGGACCCAACCCAACACTTTACTAGAAGTGTGAGCCTTAGTATAGAAAGGGTTTCAGATGCCACATTCAAGATTAAGGAAGTAGGTAACTGATCAGTTACAAAGGAACGCCACAAGACAAGTCTTGATAAGTACAATGAGTTTAAATAGAGAAAACAAAACCTAATTCCCATATGCAATAAGGAATTAATCTAAGATAGGAAATAACAAACAAGACCTAATTAAAATCTTCCTAAATAGAAAAATAAGCAACTTAATTGATTTAGTAAATCAAGGAGATATTCCTAATCAATTAAAATGGTGCCTCCCCCTTGAGTTTCTCCTAAAAAATGCTTAAGTAGTATATTAGGCATTATTAGAATGTTTCTTAAATGACAAAATAAGAAACAAAGTTGGCATCCTTTGATATAGGAAGGAATAACCCAAACAAGCATTAACACTTCTTAATAACCACAAGGAGCGGCTATCATTGTTTCCTAATTAATTTTGGCTACTTTTCTTGGAACTTGATCTGCTTGACTTGGTTGGCTACTTGGCTTCTTGGGCTTTGGGTTTGCATCAGTTCCTCTAGGCACGATGACTTCTCGTGGCACAAGAATTAGCACAAGGAATCATGGAAACTCAATTGACAAGCTTGACCGATGGCATTAAGGGTTAGCTTGATGATGAAGCAAGACGAGATTTAAATCCACGTAGGTAAGAGAGAAATCATGCTACCTTTTATTAATGCAAGCGTAATACAAGCAACGATGCAAGCATTTTGATTTTTGAGAGGCATTCAATTAAGTAATTTGGTCGGAGCATTATTAGGTAGATCCACGTGAAAATGAAAGAGGGGAATGGAGTATAATGAACATCAATGAGGCTATGGAAAAAATGTAGTTATATATGGTAACCAACTAAAGAGCCATATTAGAGCAAATCAATGCTAATGCTTGTGCATGAAACAATAGGCAGAACTTGGTAGACAATGAGGAAGATTTAGATTTAGACTATGATAATGATTATAATGCCACAGTTGTGGGTGTTGGCCATACAATGGGTAGAGGGAATAATGGAGGTGAGTTTGTTGGTTACTATGGGTATAATGATAATGTGGATAGAAATTTGGGTAGCATCAAACTTAGGATTCCTAGCATTTTAGGAAAATCATATCCGGAGACATATTTAGAGTGGGAAAAGCAAGTAGACCTTATCTTTGATTGTCATAATTTTTATTAGGAAAATAAGGTAAAGTTGGTGGTTACTCAATTTTTTGAGTATGCAATAATGTGGTGGGATCAATCAGTGGTGAGTAAGAGAAGAAACATGGAAGAGCCTATTAATACTGGGCATGCTCTCAAAACCATCATGAAAAGACATTTTGTACCTAGACATTATCATTGGGAGTTACATCAGAGATTCCAAGATTTGAAGAAAGGTACTAGGAAGGTAGAGGATTAGTATAAGGAAATGGAGATGCTCATAACAAGGACTGATTTGGATGATGATAGGGAAACTACCATGACAGGTTTTATTGGTGGGCTTAATAAGGAGATTGCAAATAGGGTTGAATTGCAACATTATGTAGAACCTGAGGAGTTAGTTCATCTTGCAATTAAAGTTGAAAAGTAATTAAAACTAAGGGGCGCAACAAGGTTGGAACAAAAAGGCACTTCAAGCAATAGGCCTAATTGGTCTAATTAATGGAAAGGAAACAAAAAGGGAGATGATAAGGTTGTCTTTTATGGAAAAAAAAGTAAGAATCTTTCGAGGAACAAGGTGATATGGAACCTCCATAAATAAGCTTGAGAACTCCTTTTGAATTGCGGACCCCAACACATTAACACGAAAACTCCAAGAACCAATTCGGTTCAACCCTTAAGAAAGGTTAGAAAATAGATTACTTAGAAAGAAGATCAAGAATTATAACCTAAGGAAAACTAAGTCCCTTAAACCCCAATTCCAAGTAAATCACAGGAATAGATCAACTCCTTAATAAGTAAGATTTGCATTTAAATAATAACATAAAGACAAAGCAAACAACTTTAATGTTTAAAAACCAATTATCATTCAACTTCAACTTCAACTTAATTTCTTTTATTACATCAAAATTCATACTAGCCTTATATAGGCCTTAGAAAATCCTAAAACTTAACTTATAAGAATTTACATCTTATGTAGGATAAATATAACCTTGCTAACTAAAATAGATAACTTAAACAAAATCCTAATTAGGTTAAAATACATGTCTGGCTTCCCACAATAAAATAAAATCCTAATCTACATAAGTCATGTAGATGGGACTCAAAACATAAGCCAAGTTAGGCCCAAAGTCTTTATATGCTCTAATTTAGCTTCTTTGGCCTTTCTAAGCCTAATTAGTTTCATTCAAGCCCAATAAATTGAATTAGATCAATAAGCCATGAACTTAAATTCAATTATTCAAGCCTTAATGTGTTCTTAGCCCAAAAGTCTTGGATAAACTCATTGACTTGTAATTTGAATCGAACTAGGACTCCTAGTTGAATTCAGATTCTTTTTGTTGCTTGAACTCCTAATATCATCAAGATTCCTTGCAGGATTATGATTCCTAGTGGAGTAAGGACTCCTTATTGGATTAGGATTCCTTAAGGTAGTAGGATTTGTGTCATCAAGACTATTTGTTGGAGTAGGATTTGACGTGCTAGTTTGGTTCGTATCATAAGGAGACCAACCTAACCGAAGCTAACAAAGGGAAAATAGGGACATTAAATGCTTTAAGTGTTTAGGGCGTGGGTACATTACTTCACAATGTCCTAATAAGAGGATAATGGTTGCTAGGGAGCATAGTGAGATAAAAACAACAAGTGAAGAGAGTAGTGAAGACGAAATGCCACCATTAGAGGATCATAGTGATGATGGTATTGAGGGCCATATGGGAGGTGATCTTTTGGTTGCTAGGTACACACCTAATGCGCAAATGGAGGAGGAAGACAATATGGAGCAGCAAAGGGACACCATATTCCATACTAGATGCCATGTGCAAGGTAAGACATGCAATGTCGTTATTGATAACGACAGTTAGCACTTTGATGGTAGAGAAATTGGGATTGAATCTTATTCCACATCCAAAACCTTATAAATTATTATGGTTAAACAACTATAGTAAGATAAAAGTGAATAAGCAGGTTATTGTGACTTTCACTATTATGAGGTATTCAGATGAAGTGCTATGTGATGTAGTGCCAACGCATACTAGCCATATCTTGCTTAGTAGGCCATGGCAATTTGATAGAAGTGCTGTCAATGATGGGTCCTTTAATAGATACTCTTTTGTTCAAGATGGGAGAAAAGCCACACTTATCCCTCTTTCTCTAAAAGAAGTGTATGATGACCAATGTAATTTGGAGAGGGAAAGGAGCGAGGCTGAAAGTAGCAAAATTATGGGAGAAAAATTAAGGAGTGTTAAACATACAAATGAGAGTAAGGTTATGCCTAGAGAGAAAAAAGAAAAAGAAAATGATGTTTACTTGCCAAGTGCATTTGCGAGGTAGGACATGCATTTCACTCAAGTAAGTTGTTGTTTATAGTTACTTATAATGATGTTTACTTGCCAAGTTCATTTGCGAACCTTTTACAAGAATTTGTTGATGTCTTTCTCGAGGAGATAGTGGCTTACCACCTTAAAAAGTGATTGAGCATCCAATAGACTTCACTCCAAGGGCTGCCATACCATATAGGCCAGCCTATAGAAGTAATCCAGAAGAGACAAAGGAGCTTCAAAGGCAAGTGGATGAATTGCTGTCTAAATGGTATGTGAGACAGAGCTTAATTCCTTTATGCTCTCCAAATAAAACCAAGTCATCATACTAGACAAAGAGGAGTTGACTGGTCAACAACTCTCGTAGTCCTAAATTTTTTAAGCCAAAATAATGAACACAAGGGAAAATTTGTATGGGCATACCTAATAAATCCCCAGCCCAAAATAATTATATGCGTCCTAATCATCAAACGCGTGCATTCCCCCTTAGATTAATCGAAAGCAACATTATTTCTCCTTTCCGCATGTGGATTTATGTCTCGTCCTACTAGATCATCAAGTCACACCCTAATGCCACCGGTCAAGCTTGTTAATTATATTTTCATGATTCCTTACGCCAATCCTTATTTCATCAAGAGTCCTCATGCTTAGAGGAACATGGAATGATGGAGATCCTAATTGTGCAAATCCTAAATTGGAAGATTGGGGCTTTTCCGAATGATCGCGGAGGAATCTTTTGGAGGAAAGAGGGAAGAACAAGAATCGAGGTACACTCAAATATTCTGATCCAAGATTCGCACGATTGGGATCTCCATCCTTCCTTGTTCCTCTAGGCACAAGGTCTCATGATGACCTAAGGTTCGGCATAAAGAATCCTTAGAACGCAATTGACAAGCTTGACCAATAGCATTGGGCCTTAGCTTGATGATCAAGCAAAAGGAGATGTAAATCCATGTGCGTAAGTGAGAAATCATATTATTTTCGATTAATCCAAGTGTAGTACAAGTTGAATTCGAGCTCTTTGATGTTTGAAATGTAGATAATGAAGTAATTTGGGCCGTAGTAATTTTAGGTAATCCCATAGGAATTTAACCTTGTTTTTGTTAAGTTAGCTCATAAAATTTGGGACTACGAGGTTGTTGCCTAGTCAACTCCTCTCTCATTCTTTATTTGACTTTAGTTTATTCATCTTTCTTTATTTATTTTTTCATATTTAACTTCTACTTTATTTTTCTTATGGAATGAGAGCTTTCGCACTATAAAAACTGCATGCAATTGAATACTTGAGGCTAAGCATAGTATTTCAGTTTTCTACCTTGCGGGAAATCAAGTTATGGGTCTTCTTTCAAGAACTTTATGGACTTATCAACACTCACGCTAGTGAGCATAGACTTATCCCTTTCACCATTCCTTTCTCTTGTGTTCTTTCCTTATCGGATCTAAAATCTTACATGTAGGTTTATTTTGTGTATATCTTTTTAATCTCTATGATGGTTTGGTTTTATTTGAGGAACATACATATGACTATTGAGCGAAAGCGGCAATCATAGGCACCGATCCAATGCTTCGATGAATGCGAAGAAAGAAAATTAGTTGATCGAGTATTTATATCATTCTTCGAATGATCCGCAGATGAATCTTTCAGATAAAAGAGGGAAAGACGAGAATCAAGGCACGACTGGATATTTTTATTCATGATTTGCACCATTGGGATCTCCATCATTCCTTGCTCCTCTAAGGATGAGGACTCCTAATGACACAAGGATTGACGTAAGGAATCATGGGAGTGAAACTGACATGCTTGACCGGTGGTATTGGGGATTATCTTAACGATCAAGCAGGATGAGAACTCATGTTGTTTTTGACAAATTGATACGAATGGGGCAACTTGTGCCAAACTCGTATTCAATATTGATGTCTTCACCAAGGATCATTCACCTAATCAAGCAAACAAACTCTAATTCCCAACATGATCCTTAAATAACTTGTGCTTAAGAACCTTAACTATAAGGAATTAAAGGTTGTTTAACATAAACATAAGTTTAGGTTAAACTAATTTTGTAGAACACCAAGCCTTCACTTGATAAATTCACCAAGTTCATAAAGAACAAAAGAAGAGAATTAACTCCAAAAATAATCAATATTCAACAACTCCCTTTAGATAGAAATTCGTACTAGCTTATATAGGAAAATTGGTACTGGCTTATATGAGCCTTAAAGAAACCTAATTCTATAATGATAAGGAAGCAAATAATAATAAGACTAGGAATACAACTCCTAAACTAAAAGGTAACTTAAAACAAGACTCCTAACAATTAAAAGACTTCTTTAAAGGAATAAATACTTATAAAATTCGTCCAACCCTATCTATATAATAAACATGACAATTAGGCTTAAGTAACATGTGATATGCGACCCATTCTTAAGTATTGGGCTCTAAATAGCTTGACTTGATTATCTTGGGCTTATCTTATCTTGATCATGCCTCTATATGTTGGGTTACGTTGATAAAAGTACCTTGAGGTTCATTATCTTGATTAAGCCTAATCTCTCTTGGACTCTGAATCGGACTAGGATTCCTTTTGTCGCTTGAACTCCTAATATTATCAAAACTCCTTGCTCGATTAGGATTTCTAGTGGAGTTAGGACTCCTTGTTGAAGTAGGATTCTGTGAGCAAGTAGGATTTGCATCATTAGGTTTTCTTGTTAGAGTAGAATTTCTTATGCTACATGGGTTCTCATCATAGATATTCTTATTCATGATCTGCACCGAAGGGATCTCCATCATTCCTTGCTCCTCTAAGGATGAGGACTCCTGATGACACAAGGAATGGCATAAGGAAACATGATTGTGGAGGAGTACCACAAAGAAATTAAAATAGCTATGATTAAAGCAAATGTGGAGGAGGATAGAGAGGCCACCATGCCAAGATCCTTGAATGGTCTAAACAAGAATATTATTGATCTTGTGGAGTTGCAACATTATGTGGAGCTTGAGGAGATGGTGAATGTGGCCATTAAACTTGAAAGGCAACTCAAGCGAAAAGGTCCCAGTAAGTTTGATTCTAAACTTAATTTGAGTTCTAATTCTTCTAATTGGAAATCGAATTGAAGTAAAAAGGATGACAAATTTGCTAAGCCTAAAGTTAGATGAGAATAAGAATAAAAATGAAATAGGCAGTAAAAACAAAGTTGAGAATGGAGCTAATCAATCTAGAAACTCGAAGTGTTTTAAATATCTTGGACACAGTCATTATGCACATGATTTCCCTAATAAGAGGACCATGATTGTTAAAGATGGAATTGTTGAACCTGAAATGAAAAATGAAAATGAGAATGATGACATGCCAACTTTAGAGGATGTTAGTGATGTTGAGTATGCTAAAGGGGATGTGTTAGTAGTACAACGCACACTTAATTTGCAATGTAAACATGATGAAGATGGAGAGCAGCATGAGAATTTGTTTAATACTCATTGTTTAATTGCTAATAAGTTGTGTAACATGATTATTGATAGTGAAAGTTGTACTAATATTGCTAGTACTTTGCTTGTGGAGAAATTGAAATTACAAACTACTAAACATCCAAGCCCTTATAAGTTGCAATGGTTGAATGATAGTGGTGTTATGAAGGTAAATAAGCAAGTGCTAATTTCTTTTTCCATTGGGAGATATAAGGATGAGGTGCTTTGTGATGTGGTTCCCATGTATATTGGACATGTTTTGTTGGGAAGACCTTGGCAATATGATGGGCATGTGATTTATGATTATGCTACATGGGTTCTCATCATAGATATTCTTATTCATGATCTGCACCGAAGGGATCTCCATCATTCCTTGCTCCTCTAAGGATGAGGACTCCTGATGACACAAGGAATGGCATAAGGAAACATGATTGTGGAGGAGTACCACAAAAATTAAAATAGCTATGATTAAAGCAAATGTGGAGGAGGATAGAGAGGCCACCATGCCAAGATCCTTGAATGGTCTAAACAAGAATATTATTGATCTTGTGGAGTTGCAACATTATGTGGAGCTTGAGGAGATGGTGAATGTGGCCATTAAACTTGAAAGGCAACTCAAGCGAAAAGGTCCCAGTAAGTTTGATTCTAAACTTAATTTGATTTCTAATTCTTCTAATTGGAAATCGAATTGAAGTAAAAAGGATGACAAATTTGCTAAGCCTAAAGTTAGATGAGAATAAGAATAAAAATGAAATAGGTAAAAACAAAGTTGAGAATGGAGCTAATCAATCTAGAAACTCGAAGTGTTTTAAATATCTTGGACACAGTCATTATGCACATGATTTCCCTAATAAGAGGACCATGATTGTTAAAGATGGAATTGTTGAACCTGAAATGAAAAATGAAAATGAGAATGATGACATGCCAACTTTAGAGGATGTTAGTGATGTTGAGTATGCTAAAGGGGATGTGTTAGTAGTACAACGCACACTTAATTTGCAATGTAAACATGATGAAGATGGAGAGCAGCATGAGAATTTGTTTAATACTCATTGTTTAATTGCTAATAAGTTGTGTAACATGATTACTGATAGTGAAAGTTGTACTAATATTGCTAGTACTTTGCTTGTGGAGAAATTGAAATTACAAACTACTAAACATCCAAGCCCTTATAAGTTGCAATGGTTGAATGATAGTGGTGTTATGAAGGTAAATAAGCAAGTGCTAATTTCTTTTTCCATTGGGAGATATAAGGATGAGGTGCTTTGTGATGTGGTTCCCATGTATATTGGACATGTTTTGTTGGGAAGACCTTGGCAATATGATGGGCATGTGATTTATGATGGGTTCAAGAATCAATATTCCTTGACAATTGATGGACAAAAGTTCAATCTACGACCATTACCTCCCAAGTCCATTTTTTATGATCAGATGAGAATTAAACAACAATATGAAAAGTTTGAATCTTCATATATGGAAAATTTGGGGAGGGAGCAAGAAATAATAAAAAAAGAAAAAGGTGAGGTAAGTGGTAAAAGATAAATGTAATGGGAAACACGAGGTGATAGAAAATAAAGGAGATAAGAGTGAAAGAAAAATGAATGTATATGCAAAGCCAAGTGATGTAAGGAAAACACTAAGCTTGAGGCAGCCCTTACTTGTACTCATGTACAAGGAAGTTTTGATGATTTCTAGTGATCTTAATAAGGATTTGCCTAGTGTTGTTCTTGAGCTTTTGTAGGAACCTGAAGACCTCTTTCCCGAAGATGTGCCTAAAGGATTACTGATAAGCATCATACTACACATGTTTTCATGCCCGACTGTTTACATTTTTATGCATGATTATCCCATTTTATGCTAGAATCACCTGTCTTTTATTTCCTTTCTCGTTTCAGGTCATTTTCGAAGGACACCATCAATAATCAAGGGAAATACGTGTGATTATGGACCAAAATCCATCAAATTGGGTGAGAACTAGCACCCCGAGGGTTGAGCACGGGCTGCACTCCGGTCGTGCTGAATTACCAAGAGGCTATCCCAAATTGTGCCATTTCAGCACGACTTTCGTAGCCACCACAGCCTCCAGCACGGCCTATGGTGGCTCAACACCGGCTTGGGAACGGCTTGGAAGGAGTCAGCACAACAGACTCCACAGATTTAGTATTGCTTGGACTCCGGCCTCCCCGGACTCCCATGCTGAATCAACTATATAGGCAATTTTGAGTTCTTTTGGAGAGGAGACGATTTTTGGACTCAAATCCAAGACACACACTTAATCAATTGTTTTCCTATACCTCAATTGTAGACCTTGAGAGATAAAAAATTCATCAATTGAAGGAGGGATTTCACTTGTTCCAACATCGAATTGAAGATCAAGACAAACTTTGGCAGCATTCAAGAGGCAACTAGGGTTTGAGATTTCGAATTTGCAATTTTAGGGTTTCTCATTCAGCTTGAAAGAGAAGGGTGTACATGCCTTTAATTTGTTTTTCCTTATTTTGTTCCCTAATTGCTTTAACCATGAACATGAGTAGCTAGATCTTTTGAATCCATTAGGGTTCACCTTTGTTGATGGATTATGCTTAATTGTTAGTTTTTATAATTGTCATTCTTGCAATCTTCTTGCTATTCAATAATAAAAGTTTGATTCAATTAATTTGAGACGTTGGATTAATTGTTTATTAGGTTGTTTCTTGACATTGAGAAATGCTTGTTACAACTGGACATTGAATAGTAAAGACTGGTAGTTAAACTTAGAGATAAGGTTGATTTACTCGCCGGATTAAGAACTAATAACTCTTAATAGTTTTAAATCATACTTAATGCTAATCTGTAGTAATCCGATAGGAAGAGATTCCATTAGGTTAGTGCAGGTTTAGGAATCCGGTAAGCTTGAGAGAGGAACCGGGATTCAATTCAGGATTTAGGCACGGGTAAGCAAGATCGGCAATCCATACAATCCATTTTTAGAATTCCATCACTTAGGCTCCCTTTTGGGTTTGTTTCTCTCTTTGCAATTGTCTTTTGATTGTCCGTTGTTCTTCATTTACTTATTTGCACTCATAACCATTAGCTGGACGTTAGAACTTTCACACCCTATTTTAGACTAGATAACATAGCAAACAGTAGTAACTCTAGGTTCACCCGATCTCCAGGGATACGACCTTGATACTCACTCATGCTAGGCTGCATCGGTAGGTGCACTGCCTTAGGTGTAGGTTGCATAAAGAGCCCATCAAGTTTTTGGCGCCGCTACGGGAACATGTATGAACTAGAGGAATTGTTTTTGTGTTAATTTAGTCATTATTTGTTTATTCATTTATTCTTTATTTATTTTTTTATTTTTTTATTTTTTTTATTATTTATTATTTATTATTATATTGTTTTTATTGATTGGTGGTTGTGTGGACTTTCGGTTTCAGGTAGTTTATGACCAGGAGCTCAAACTCGAATCTTATAGAGACTCTATCTGATCCAGAACGATCCCTCAGACTCTTAAGGAAGAGGTTGCAATTAGAAGAGGAGGAGATTGAGGTTGAGGTACCGCTGGATAGACTAGACACGATGGAAAACCATGAACCCCAGGCCAACGATGATCGGAGGACGATGTACAAGTATGCTCGACCATCTTTAGATAGGACGAAAATGAGTATAGACGAAAATGAGTATAGTCAGACCTGCTGTAGCGGCCAATAATTTTGAGATAAAGGCCAATGTTATCCAGATGATCCAGCAAAGCGTGCAATTTGGAGGATTGCCCAGCGAGGATCCCAATGCACATATCTCCAACTTTTTGGAGATTTGTGACACATTCAAGATAAATGGAACAACCGATGGTGCCATTAGGCTGAGATTGTTTCCATTTTCCTTGAGGGACAGAGCAAAGAGATGGCTGCAATGTCTTCCACAACAGACGATCACTACCTGGAAGGCGTTGGCTGAAAAAATTTTATATAAGTATTTTCTTCCCGCTAAAACTGCTAAACTTAGAAATGACATATCTTCTTTTGTGCAGTTTGATGATGAAAGCATGTACGATGCATGGGAGGGGTTTAAGGATCTTTTGAGATGCTGCCCACATCACGGATTGCCAGTGTGAACCTTGCAACGAGGCAGATGGTGGATGCTGCAGCAGGTGGGGCGCTAAACAGTAAGACGCCCGAGCAGGCTCAGAACTTGATAGAGGAAATGGCCATGAACAACTATCAGTGGCAATCCTCTAGGAGCCGACCAGGAAGACAGGGAGTGGTCAACTAAGTGGACTCTATAGCAGCCTTGGCAGCTCAAGTGGAGCTTCTAGCCAAGAAGATCGACCAACTCCAGATGCCGGTTCATGCAGCGAACGTTGGCTGTGAGTTTTATGGTGGCCCGCATTACAAAGGCGAATCGCATCATGAGAGGTATGTTTGCTTCATCTTCTACTACTTTTCCATCTAATTCGCTATGTCTTTTGATGTTGAACAGTTGATTATATGGGAATGCCCCAAGGCAGTAGAATAACCCTTACAAGAATACATACAACCCTGGATGGCGCAATCATCCCAATTTTAGTTGGAGGAACAATAATGCCCGTGGTCCGCCAGTTTTCAAAGACTTCATCAACAGCCCACAAAGAATAACCACCGGGCTCGCACAAGCTCCTCCTCCACAAGAAAAGAAGTCAAATTTAGAGGAGCTTATGATGAAGTTTGTGACGCCTACTAAACGAGATTCCAGTAGACCGATAGTGCACTTAGGAATCAGCAGGCTTCGATTCAGAACTTGGAGACTCAAATTGGCCAAATTTCTAAGATGCTTTCAGAGAGACCTCCAGGATCGCTCCCTAGCACAACAGAGTCAAACCCAAGGGAGCATTGCAAGGCTATCACCTTGCGTTCAGGTAAGAAATTGACTGGTTCTTTGCCTTTAGCTGATAAGGATAATACAATCGTGCAGGTCGAGCCAACTAAGGAAGGACCAGACCTTGAGGTGGTAGAGAATGAGAGAATGAAAGAATACAGGCAAAAGAGCCCTGTGCGGGAGCATCAGCCCCCGGTTCCATATCCTGCAAGGTTGAGGCAGGATAAGGTGGACAAGCAATACAGTAAGTTTCTTGACTTATTTAAGCAGCTGAAAATTAACTTACCTTTTGTTGAGGCAATTTCACAGATGCTGAAGTACGCCAAGTTTTTAAAGGAGATTTTGAGCAACAAAAGGAAGTTGGAGGATCTTGGTCAGGTGGTGCTTAATGAGGAGTGTTCAGCTATCCTCCAGAACAAACTGCCACTCAAGCGACGAGATCCAAGGAGTTTTACTATCCCTTGTATGATTGGTGATTTATCAATTAGTGGTGCATTAGCTGATTTAGGAGCTAGCATTAACTTAATGCCCACTAGTTTATTTGCCAAATTAGGGTTGCATGAACCTAAGCCTACTAGGATGAGTGTTCAGTTAGCAGATAGGACTGTTAAAATTCCTAGAGGTATTGTTGAAGATGTACTTGTAAAGGTAGATAAATTTATCTTTCCTGTGGATTTTGTGGTAATGGATATGGAGGGTGAGAGCACTGTGCCTCTTATCTTGGGTAGGCCTTTCCTAGCTACATCGAGGGCTGTTATCAATGTAAGCGATGGAAAGCTTAAGCTTAGAGTTGATGATGAGACCATTACCTTTGACCTAGCCACTTCCATGAGACAGTCACTGGACTATGATAATACAGTATATTCTATTGATGTGATTGATGATGTGGTTGAGTCCCATTTGCAAGAAATTTTATGTTCTGACCCTTTACAAGTAGCAATAGCTGAGGATGAGGAGGAGTTGTCCAACGAGCAAGTGTTGGAGCAACTCGCTGTTTTATTGGCTTCTGAGCCGAGCTTGTCAACTGATCCCTATCTTTTTCTTGACAGGTCTGGGGTGCAGAAAGTAAAGACTTCATTCGAGGACCCACCAGTCTTAGAACTGAAGGAGTTACCGAGCCACTTGGTTTATGTCTTCCTGGATGAAGAGAAGCGCTTACCAGTAATCATAGCAACCGATCTAACTCCTGAAGAACAAGCCATGCTGTTGGAAGTTCTAAGGAAGTACAAGAAGGCCTTTGCTTTCAATATAGTCGATATCCCGGGCATAAATCCAAGTTTCTGCTCTCATAAGATTTCATTGGAGGACAGTTTCAGGCCGGTTGTTTACCCTTAAAGACGACTCAATCCGAACATGAAAGAAGTGGTAAAGAAGGAGGTAATTAAACTTTTTGATGCAGGTTTAATATATCCCATTTCTGACAGTTCGTGGGTTAGTCCTGTGCAGGTTGTACCTAAGAAGGGAGGCATCAAAGTGGTAAGGAATGAGAAGGATGAGCTGATCCCGACTCGGATGGTAACAGGCTTCCGAGTTTGCATTGATTACCGTAGGCTTAATGATGCAACTCGAAAGAACCATTTCCCTCTTCCTTTTATTGATCAGATGATTGAACGTTTAGCAGGTCACATGTTTTATTGTTTTCTTGATGGCTTTTCAGGTTACTTTCAGATTCCTATTGCACCTGAGGACCAAGAGAAGACTCCCTTCACCTGCCCTTATGGGACGTTTGCTTATAGACGAATACCATTCGGACTGTGTAATGCACCGGCTACATTTCAGCGGTGCATGATTGTCACAACCAAATTTATTTACTTCTTTTTATTAATAATTAATATTCATTAGCATGTCATTAAACATGTCATTTGCATCATGATTATATATGATCTATTTTATTATATTATGTGGTAGATAAATAAATTATTTAGTTACATATTGATTTAATTGAAAAGTAATGATTTTGGACTAAATTGAAAAGTTAGAAAGAAAGAGGATTAAATTGTAATTTGCCTATTTCCACACCAATATACCACCTCTTTCATTTGTTCTTATCTACGTATGCTTTCCAATTTCCTTTTCTTCTTTGTCTCTCTCATTTTTCTCCTTTCCTTCTTCAACTTTGATTTTCCAAATCAAACTCTACAAAACTTTTAGTAAGTGAAAATCAAATTTTTCTTTTAAGCTTGAAAGATTTGGGCTTTCTTAATCAAGGAAAACAAAGGTGAGTAATTTTAATTGCTTGATTTTGCTGTAAATTAGGGTTAATGATATGAAATTATTGATGATTATGTGTTTTGGAATTGTTTAATCAAGAGTAAACATGCTTTTACTTGTGATCTTGAAGCTGAAATTTCTGGGCAGATTTTTCACTTATGATTTCGTGACCTTAGAGGCTTTATCTCGAAAATTTTCAAACATGAAAGTTGTAGGTATAAATCTCAAGAATATCTCTGTAAAATGGTTTTGCAGATTGTTGAGTGAGTAGGAACTTATGAGGTTCGATTTTGCTGCTGCTTTGTTTTTGGTTCAGCAGGTGACCTGGTTTTTGTGCTGACATTTTGAGGCATTTAGAGGCTGAACCAAGCAGAGAGTTAACCTGAAAGTTGTTCATTTATATATGTAGTATATGTCTGAAAAATTTCATAATTTTTGGTTGAGTATAACGTGAGATATGTTGAACTTAATATGGCCTGCCTGAAACTGTTTTAAGCAGAAATCGGGCTTAGGATTCAGAAATTTGTTGCTAATTGTGTGTTTCACAACTTGAGCTAGAAAAGTCCAAATTGAGTAAAATTAGTGTCTATAGAAACTTTAGAATGTTAACTTTATATCTGGAGAGTTTCATCAGAAAATTCATTTGTTTGATTGGTCATTTAATAGGAAACGTTTTTCTGTTCTGTTTAGATGGAAATTTGAGCAGATGTATAGAAAATGCCATAACTATTTCTATACCAATGATTTTGAGGTGATTCTTTCTGCTATGGTTTCTATAAAAATGGAAGTGTAATTCTGGAAAATATGAGATTTTTATTAATTGTACATAAGTTTTGGTGTAATTTCTAAGTCAGTACCTACAAGCTGCCTTCATCAACAAATATGTTGATTTGTTGTCATTCATCTCATGCATCATATTAATATCTAGAATATATGTTATTTTGTTGAAATGTGATATTTTATTGATAGTAAATATATATATATATATTTATGCCTTGTGATTGAATTGTATTTGTATTGAATATGTGAATAGGTTCATCCAAAGGCAAGGAAGTGGTAAGAGAAAAAGAATAGGATTACTTTGTTATCCTATAACTTCTGGTAAGTATTTAATAGACTAAACTTTGTGTATATTGAGTAGAGACTGCTGTTTGATTACTTGATAATTTCTTGGTTGACTGAGTTGATATTAGTTATGTTTTTGGCTTGTTATAAAGTGAATTGATTGTGATGTGTTGTGAAGTGAATTGATTGTGATGTGTTGTGAAGTGAAATGATTGTGATTAAGGATTGATGACTTTTGTATGGATATTGTGTGATCGGAAAGCTGAGCCGGATAGCTACCCGAGTATGTGAGATGGCAAGACCGAGCGGATAGTCTTGTCAAGTGGTTACTGAAATTTAAAAATGTGAGGAAATGTAAGGATGAGTCATCTGATCCTAATTTGATAGAAATAATGTGGAATTGAATTATTTGACTTGGTTGAGTTTGAGATTATTTGCATTACGTGAGATGAAATTATATGTTTATGAGAATAACTGAAATGGTTGATTTTGTGATTGTTAGTTAAGTGTTGGTATAATTTTCTGTATTTATAAAGATTTGATAATTCTAGCCTAATATACTATAGTTTAGTAAATTAAATGCTTATTGAGTCGCTAGCTCATTCCTTAGCAATTTTTTTTTTCAGGTTAGTGCAGTTGTAGATAGCCTTAGCTGTGCATTGCTCTTTTTGCATCAGTCAATATTATCAAGTGGGCCAGAGGAGTTATCTAAAGCATTGGGGCATTTTGGAAACTTGTGTGAATTAAACTACTGTATAAATATTTCTTATATATATTAAGTATGTCATGCCACTTAAATTGTATGAATGTATATTGTAACTAAGTAGTAAATTATGTTTATAAAGTTATATATATATATATATTGCTATTCAATGGGAAGTTTGAGTTGGGGTGTTATAGTTTTTGGTATCAGAGCGGGGATTAGACCATTGGGACATAAGTTTGAGTACTTATATTTGTGTTTATGTTATGTTATATGAAGGTGTGTATGTGTTGTGATATGTTAAAGTGAGTTGGAATTTTTAATATGTTCCAATATGTTAAATGCTTGTGTGATTGAATTGATGGGAATAGAGGGGATTAAGAGCATAACATGCAAGCATATAGTAATTATGCACAACCATTTATTGTTGTGAAGTTTGTTAATGATATAGGCATGGATGAGCACTCCACTGGCCTAGTAGGTTCACATTCGTCAGTTCATGCACATCATATTGAACAAGAACAGATGCATGAAAATGAGCGTTACAAGGAAAAGCTGAAGGGTATGCTCGCAAATAGTCAAGAGTTAAGAAGATTAGCTCAACAATGACCACCACCTCCACTAAACGTACCTGCATTGGATGCAAACTTTGGAAAGTTAAGAAAGCATGGCGGGAAAGAGTTTGAGGGGACAACTGATCCAATTGTAGCAGAGGAATGGCTAAAGTCTGTTAAAGGTGTGTTTACACAATTTAATACCCAACCGACAACCCAAATGAAAGTGAGGTATGCAACCTCATTATTTCTTAAGGATGCTAGAAATCGGTGGGAGGCAGTCCCGGGTAGCCAAACACAACCATTGACAATGACATGGGAAGAATTCTTAAAGGAGTTCAAGATGAAGTATATGCCACCAATATATCAAGAGAGGAAGAAACTTGAATTCCTTGAATTGAAACAAAATGAGATGTCCTTCGACTATGAATTACAATTTACAAGGTTATCTAGGTATGCACCGGAGGAAGTGGCAACCGATGAACTCAAGAGAAATAGATTTGAGAGGGGTTTGAGATTGGAGATTCGTGAAAAGTTGGCAGTGCAACCACCTACCTTTATTGCTTTATTGGAAGTCGCAATAAGAGCGGGAAGAATTATTCTTAGAAAGAAATATATTAGAAGCAAAGAAAAAGAAGATAATTGGGACATTTACTCCATCTTTCTCTAGAGGTACCTCATTTACACCTAGGGGAGGATCGGGGAGGTCGGTGAGGAGGTTTTAGAGGAAGGGGTAGTTATCAGTTTAGAGGGCCAAGTAGTATAACTTTGGGTAGAAGTGGTGGATCGTTGAACATGCGAGGTAATTGTGGGTTTACTTGGTAGAGGATATAGACCCGTTTGTGGCACTTGTGGAAGGACCCATTCAGGAGAGTGTTGGGGACCGAGAGTGCAGTTTGTTATAGATGTGGGAAACCCGGGCATTATGCCAATGAGTGTGTGGTAGGTAGACGAGCATCGAGTACCTACCATTCAGGGAGGACAAAGTAGTGTTGGGGATAATGTAGTACCTACAACGACCGGTCGTGGTAGAGGTAGGGGAGGTAGAAGTGCAGCTGAAGCATATGTCCATATTGAAGATGCGAACCAATCCTTACCGCAGGCAAGAGTGTATCTTCACGAGGCGGGGAAGCAACTACTTCTCCGGAGATAATAACCGGTATAATTCCTATTTGTAGGCATGATGCATATGTGTTAGTTGACCCCGGATCTACATGTTCATTCATTTCATGTGATTTTGCATTGAAAATGCATTGTGCCATTGAATCTTTAGGACATGATATTTGTGTTTGATGCCTGCTTCGGAGGAGTAATAATGGTGAATACCGTAGTTCGGGCTTGTTCTGTGATGATTTGTGGTACAAATATGTCAGTAGACCTAATTGTGATCAATTTGCGAGATTTTGATGTGATATTGGGAATGGATTGGTTATCTAGAAATCATGTCATAGTTGACTGTTTAACGAAGGAAGTAAAAATGGTTATAGATGGGAAATAAAAATAGTGTTCACGGGTGACGGGAAAATTGTACCTACATGTTTGATTTCTGCCACTCGCTTTTCATTTAATGAAATTTGGGTGTGATGCTTATCTTGTGAATATGGTAGACACTGGAATTGTTAGTCCAGGGGTTTCAGAGGTACCAATAGTCAAAGAATTCCCAGATGTATTTCTAGAAGAATTACCTGGATTGCCACCTCAACGAGAAGTGGATTTTGAAATTGAAACTATTCCAGGAGTTGCTCCTATTTCTATAGCACCTTATAGAATGGCACCGGCAGAATTACAGGAATTGAAAAAGCAACTTGAGGATTTATTGGAGAAAGGTTATATTCGACCTAGTATATCACCGTGGGGAGCTCCAATGTTGTTTGTGAAGAAAAAGGATGGAAGTATGAGACTTTGCATTGATTATAGGAAGTTGAACCAAGTTACTATCAAGAACAAATATCCTTTACCTCGCATTGATGATTTGCTTGATCAACTCAGAGGGGCAACTGTATTCTCCAAAATTGATTTGAGATCTGGGTATTGGCAATTAAAGGTTAGAGAGACTTCTATACCTAAAACGGCATTTCGGACACGATATGGTCATTATGAGTTTGTTGTTATGCCATTTGGTTTGACCAATGCACCTGCAGCATTCATGTCTTTGATGAATAATATTTTTCAACCGTATCTTGATCAATTTGTGATAGTCTTCATTGATGATATTCTGATATACTCCAGAAATTCTGAAGACCATGAACATCATTTAAGAACAATATTACAAACTTTGAGAGAAAAATAGTTATATGGTAAGTTTAGTAAATGTGAGTTCTGGATGAATAACATTGCATTTTTGGGGCATATTATATCTGCACAAGGTGTTCAACCGGACCCATCTAAGGTGAAGGCTATTCAGGAGTGGGAATCACCAAGAAATATTTCAGAAGTTCGTAGTTTTCTGGGATTGGCTGGGTACTATAGAAGATTCATGAAGAACTTCTCCATTTTAGCAAAGCCATTGACTAATCTGTTAAAGAAACAAGTGACTTTTCAGTGGAATGATAAATGTCAAGCTAGTTTTGAGGAGTTGAAAAATAGATTGATTCTGACACCTATACTTACATTACCTATACAAGGAGGGGAATATGTAGTCTATACAGATGCTTCACTTAATGGTTTGGGTTGTGTATTGATGCAGAATGGAAGGGTTATTGCTTATGCTTCTAGACAACTTAAACCTCATGAACGAAATTATCCTACACATGATTTAGAATTGGCTGCAATTATACATGCTTTGAAAACTTGGAGACATTATCTTTATGGAGAGACATTTCGGATATTCAACGACCACAAAAGCTTAAAGTACATACCTACGGGAAAGAGTTGAACCTCGTGCAACGAAGATGGATGGAATTATTGAAGGATTATGATTGTACCATTGATTATCACCCAGGAAAAGCAAATGTTGTGGCGGATGCACTTAGTAGGAAGACTTTGGAAAGGGTTGCGGTATGATTTCATATCGGATGAGTTCCTTAATTTCGCTAAGAGCTATGGATATGCATTTTCTATAAAGAATGGGGTATTATTGACTACAATGAAGACTAGTCCCCGGATACTAGATGAGATCAAACATGCACAAGGTAGTGATGCATACTTAAAGAAGTTACAGAAGAAGGTGCAAGATGGTAAGACAAGTGAACTAATCGAGCGAGATGATGGAATGTGGGTTATGAAAACCAGGGTATATGTACCTAATGTAGCCGCATTGAAACAAAAGATTTTTTGGGAGGCTCACAATTCTCCTTATTCAATGCACCCAGGAGTATAAAAATGTATAACAATTTGAAGCCACATTATTGGTGGTCGGGGCATGAAGAGGGAAGTTGCAGAATATGTAGCTAAATGCCTAACTTGTCAACAAGTGAAAGCAGAACATCAATCACCTGCAGGTAAATTACAGTCTTTAATTATACCTGAGTGGAAATGGGAAAGAATTACTATGGACTTTGTTGTTGGTTTGCCTCGCACTTTTAGGAGAAATGATGCTATTTGGGTAATAGTTGATAGGTTAACAAAATCAGCGCACTTTTTACCTATTCAATGTGAATGATTCATTGGATAAGCTAGCCAACTTGTATGTGAAAGAAATTGTTAGGTTGCATGGTGTACCTATCTCTATTGTTTCGGATAGGGATCCTCGGTTTACATCTCATTTCCGGAAGAGCTTACAAGTGGCAATGGGAACTAAATTGCATTTCAAGATCGCTTTTCATCCCTCAAACAGGATGGGCAATCCGAGAGAACTATTCAAACTTTTGAAGACATGTTACGGGCTTGTGCATTAGAGTATAGCCGGAAATTGGGATGAACAGGTACCACTTATGGAATTTGCTTATAATAATAGTTTTCATTCTAGTATTGGTATGCCACCATACGAGGCATTATATGGGAGAAAATGTAGAAGCCCTATATGTTGGGATGTAGAAGGGTTGAGACAATTGGAAGGTCCTGAAATTATTCAAGAAACAGTAGACAAGATACAAGTTGCGGGCGAGTGTATCAAGGCCGCACAAGATGGAAAAGCTATGCGGATAAACACAGGAAGGGAAATTGAGTATGAAGTTGGGGATAAGGTTTTCTTGAGAGTATCACCATGGAGGGTATCCTTCGATTTGGTAAACAAGGTAAACTAAGTCCCTCGATATATCGGGCCGTATGAGATTTTAGAGCGGGTTGGTCCTTTAGCCTATAGACTTGCATTACCCCCGAGTTAGCTCAAGTACATAATGTTTTCCATGTTTCTATGCTTGACGATATCGATCCGATCCTAGCCATGTCATCAAGATACCGAAATTGAAGTTTCCGAGAAACTCACATATGTTGAAGAACCGATTCGGATATTAGACCGATGTGGTTAGAAAATTAAGAAACAAGGAAATTCCTATGGTAAAGGTGAAATGGAGTCAACATTCATCTAAGGAAGCAACTTGGGAAGTAGAGAAGCATATGATGGATAAATACCCGAGCTTATTTGGCATGTCTGTTGGCGATTAGTTAATTTCGAGGACGAAATTTTTTAAGTGGGTAGGAATTGTCACAACCAAATTTATTTACTTCTTTTTATTAATAATTAATATTCATTAGCATGTCATTAAACATGTCATTTGCATCATGATTATATATGATCTATTTTATTATATTATGTGGTAGATAAATAAATTATTTAGTTACATATTGATTTAATTGAAAAGTAATGATTTTGGACTAAATTGAAAAGTTAGAAAGAAAGAGGATTAAATTGTAATTTGCCTATTTCCACACCAATATACCACCTCTTTCATTTGTTCTTATCTACGTATGCTTTCCAATTTCCTTTTCTTCTTTGTCTCTCTCATTTTTCTCCTTTCCTTCTTCAACTTTGATTTTCCAAATCAAACTCTACAAAACTTTTAGTAAGTGAAAATCAAATTCTTCTTTTAAGCTTGAAAGATTTGGGCTTTCTTAATCAAGGAAAACAAAGGTGAGTAATTTTAATTGCTTGATTTTGCTGTAAATTAGGGTTAATGATATGAAATTATTGATGATTATGTGTTTTGGAATTGTTTAATCAAGAGTAAACATGCTTTTACTTGTGATCTTGAAGCTGAAATTTCTGGGCAGATTTTTCACTTATGATTTCGTGACCTTAGAGGCTTTATCTCGAAAATTTTCAAACATGAAAGTTGTAGGTATAAATCTCAAGAATATCTCTGTAAAATGGTTTTGCAGATTGTTGAGTGAGTAGGAACTTATGAGGTTCGATTTTGCTGCTGCTCTGTTTTTGGTTCAGCAGGTGACCTGGTTTTTGTGCTGACATTTTGAGGCATTTAGAGCCTGAACCAAGCAGAGAGTTAAACATGAAAGTTGTTCATTTATATATTTAGTATATGTCTGAAAAATTTCAAAATTTTTGGTTGAGTATAACGTGAGATATGTTGAACTTAATATGGCCTGCCCGAAACTGTTTTAAGCAGAAATCGGGCTTAGGATTCAGAAATTTGTTGCTAATTGTGTGTTTCACAACTTGAGCTAGAAAAGTCCAAATTGAGTAAAATTAGTGTCTATAGAAACTTTAGAATGTTAACTTTATATCTGGAGAGTTTCATCAGAAAATTCATTTGTTTGATTGGTCATTTAATAGGAAACGTTTTTCTGTTCTGTTTAGATGGAAATTTGAGCAGATGTATAGAAAATGCCATAACTATTTCTATACCAATGATTTTGAGGTGATTCTTTCTGCTATGGTTTCTATAAAAATGGAAGTGTAATTCTGGAAAATATGAGATTTTTATTAATTGTACATAAGTTTTGGTGTAATTTCTAAGTCAGTACCTACAAGCTGCCTTCATCAACAAATATGTTGATTTGTTGTCATTCATCTCATGCATCATATTAATATCTAGAATATATGTTATTTTGTTGAAATGTGATATTTTATTGATAGTAAATATATATATATATATTTATGCCTTGTGATTGAATTGTATTTGTATTGAATATGTGAATAGGTTCATCCAAAGGCAAGGAAGTGGTAAGAGAAAAGAATAGGATTACTTTGTTATCCTATAACTTCGGTAAGTATTTAATAGACTAAACTTTGTGTATATTGAGTAGAGACTGCTGTTTGATTACTTGATAATTTCTTGGTTGACTGAGTTGATATTAGTTATGTTTTTGGCTTGTTATAAAGTGAATTGATTGTGATGTGTTGTGAAGTGAATTGATTGTGATGTGTTGTGAAGTGAAATGATTGTGATTAAGGATTGATGACTTTTGTATGGATATTGTGTGATCGGAAAGCTGAGGATAGCTACCCGAGTATGTGAGATGGCAAGACTGGTAGGCGAATAGTCTTATCAAGTGGTTACTGAAATTTAAAAATGTGAGGAAATGTAAGGATGAGTCATCTGATCCTAATTTGATAGAAATAATGTGGAATTGAATTATTTGACTTGGTTGAGTTTGAGATTATTTGCATTACGTGAGATGAAATTATATGTTTATGAGAATAACTGAAATGGTTGATTTTGTGATTGTTAGTTAAGTGTTGGTATAATTTTCCGTATTGATAAAGATTTGATAATTCTAGCCTAATATACTATAGTTTAGTAAATTAAATGCTTATTGAGTCGCTAGCTCATTCCTTAGCAATTTTTTTTTTTCAGTTAGTGCGATTTGTAGATAGCCTTAGCTCGCATTGCTCTTTTGCATCGGTCAATATTATCAAGTGGGCCGGAGGAGTTATCTAAAGCATTGGGGCATTTTGGAAACTTGTGTGAATTAAACTACTGTATAAATATTTCTTATATATATTAAGTATGTCATGCCACTTAAATTGTATGAATGTATATTGTAACTAAGTAGTAAATTATGTTTATAAAGTTATATATATATATATATTGCTATTCAATGGGAAGTTTGAGTTGGGGTGTTATAATGATGGCTATTTTTGAGGACATGATTGAGGAGTCTATGGAGGTATTTATGGATGACTTCTCTGTTTTTGGTAATTCTTTCTCTTTTTGTTTGGCAAACCTTGAGCGCATGTTAGCTAGGTGTATTGAGGCTAACTTGGTACTAAACTGGGAAAAATGCCATTTCATGGTGAGAGAGGGGATTGTTTTGGGGCATAAGATCTCTCAGTACCGGGATGGAGGTGGATAGAGCTAAGGTAGAAGTAATATCTAAGCTACCTCCTCCTAGTTCACATTAAGGTACGTTAGGAGTTTTCTAGGCCATGCAGGGTTTTATAGGAGATTTATTAGAGATTTTTCTAAGATTGCTAGACCTCTCACTCAATTGTTAGTTAAAGATATACCTTTTATTTTTTATGATGCATGCTTGGCAGCTTATGAGTTACTTAAGAAACTTCTAACTACAGCCCCAATCCTGGTTTCTCCTGATTAGGGCTGCCTTTTGAACTGATGTGCGATGCTAGTGATTATGCAGTTGGAGCTGTGCTTGGACAGAGGATTAGAAAGAAGTTCCAACCCATTTACTACGCTAGCAAGACTTTGACAGCAGCCCAGGAACACTACACCACCACAGAGAAGGAGTTATTAGCTGTTGTTTACGCCTTCGACAAGTTTAGATCATACCTCGTCCTCTCCAAAACCATTGTCTTCACTGACCACTCGGCGTTGAGGTACTTATTCCTGAAAAATGATGCGAAACCGAGATTGATTCGGTGGATTCTTTTGTTATAGGAATTTGATGTCAAGATCAAGGATAAGAAGGGCGCGGAGAATCTGGCAGTGGACCATTTGTCGAGATTGGAAAATCCTCACTTGGATGCACATGATGAGACGGCCATAGATGATCGATTTCCAAAAGAACATTTATATGTCACTCAAGTATACACTGATACTCCCTGGTTTTCAGATTATGCTAACTATTTGGTTGCTAGGGTTCTACCAAAGGGTATGACTTATCAGCAAAAGAAGAAATTCTTTGCTGATTTGAAATACTATATTTGGGAAGATCCCTTTCTGTTTAAAGTATGTGCAGATCAGGTGATTCACCGTTGTGTATATGGGGAACAGACTCTCCAAATATTGAAGCATTGCCATGAGGGACCCACTAGAGGTCATCACGCAGCAAACCATACAGTGAGGAAAGTGCTAGAGGCAGGATTCTATTGGCCTACGCTCTTCCAAGATGCACGGAAATTTGTTCAGGTTTGTGACCCTTGCCAGCACGCAGGTAATATCTCTTCTCGTGATGAGATGCCCCAAACTAGTGTGCAAGTCATTGAGATTTTTGATGTTTGGGGCATCTACTTCATAGGACCCTTTCCCTCTTCATATGGTAATAAGTACATTCTGGTTGCTGTTGAATATTTCTCTAAGTGGCCTGAAGCTCAAGCTGTAGCCACTGATGATGCCAGGGTTGTCTACAGATTCCTTAAGCGATTGTTTACTAGGTTTGGCATACCTAGGGCGCTTATTAGTGATAGAGGAACACATTTCTGCAACACCCAATTAGAGAAAGTACTTAAGTGGTACGGATTTACTCATCGATTCTCTACTCCCTATCACCCCCAGACTAGTGGGCAGGTTGAGGTAACTAATAGGGGTATTAAACGTATTTTAGAGAGAACCGTTAGTACCAGTAGGAAGAACTGGACCCTTAAGATAGATGATGCATTATGGGCATGTAGGACTGCTTTTAGGACATCTATAGGTTTTACGCCCTATCGCCTTGTTTATGGAAAGTCATGTCATTTGCCTGTTGAGTTAGAGCATAGGGTACTTTGGGCCCTTAGAATTTGTAACTTTGATATTGATTCTACAGGTAAGGAGCGACAATGGCAGCTGAGTGAGCTAGATGAGTGGCGCTAGCAGGCGTACGAAAACTCCTCAACTTACAAAGGAAGGACTAAGAAATGGCATGATCAAAGGATTCGTGAGCCTAAGGAGTTTCAGGTTGGGGATCGAGTGTTGCTTTACAACTCTCACATTCGTCTGTTTCCCAGAAAGCTGCAGACTCGTTGGTCTGGACCATTTCAGATCAGACAAGTCTTTCCATATGGACTGGTAGAGTTGCATCATCCAAAGAAGGGAGACTTCAAAGTGAACGGCCATCGGCTAAAGCGATACTATTATAACTCGTTGATTAGTGAGCAATGAGTTGACCTGGCTTTGTATGCACAAGAAGGGTGATCTGAATGAGTCAAGCTTAAGACTCTGCTAAATAAATAAATAAATAAATAAGCACTTCTATACATTCGACTTGGATTATACTTTCATGTTTTTAATTAGTTGTGATTGTTTCATTATTTTCCTTTGACTTAATTATAGTTGCTTAACAGTAATTAGGGTTTTTAATTTTTCAAACTTAGAAACACCCTGTTTCATCACGGTTTCCGTGGCCATCACGGGCTACAACACCAGGCCTTGCTGAGGAGCACGTCTAGAGTCAAGCCCGTGTTGAAGGATAGAGAATAAATGGTCACGGCTTCCGAAGGCATCACGGGATACAACCTGATGTCGTCTTTGGTCGGCCCGTGCCAAGGTGCATCACAAGAAGGCTAAAGGCTCAGCACGGGATGAGTCCTAGCCGTGCTGGTCAGCACGGCCTTACCCTCACCCGTGCCGACCACGTGCCTATAAGAAGGGGAGGCCTCCGAAAATTTTGCTTCCTTTTTGTTTTTCTTAGCTCAAAGGTGTTGTTCTTATACCCTTATCTTACCCTTCTCACTTTCCTCAGCGAACTTAGGTAAGTCTCTTCATTTGTTGCTTTATTTTTTTTTAATTTAATTATGATTTGACTTCTATTTTATACATATACTTTTGTTAGGACATGCTAGGATATCTTGGTGGCTTTATATTGTAACCATATGACCTTGGTTAGGTTAATTTACATTAGTTGTTGTGTTTGTGGTGTAGTCGGTTATGAAAATGATAAGTGTGGGGTTTTAGTGGAAATAAAATGTGCCTACAGCATGCAAAGCATGAACAATGTTTAGACTTAAATTGCAATTGTTGGTTCATGATAAATTAGAATGGTATGTATCGGCTTATTAGTTTATACAAGTTTTTGGTTAGTTGAATTATAATCATTATGCTGTTGATTCGGTAGATTATTTCTTTCATTAACTTGAATTCTTACAAAAAAAAACTAATAATTCGTTGCATTAGGTGATATGACGGACCGCGATAAATCTCGTAGAAAGCAATTGAAACCCGTCGCTTCCAGCAAGCGATAGCGTGGTGAAGGAACGTCTTCCTCCACAAAGACACCGGCACGACTTCCACCTCCACCACAACAGCAAATAGTCCGACCTCGGAAAGCACCTGCTGTGAACCCATCCACACCTGGCCATCATCCATTGTGGACATTTCCTAATGCAGACAATGAAAGTAGATTCCAAGTCATGAGATGGAAGCAAGTGATGGAGGGCCGTTGCATAGACTTCACATCCCTAGAGAGAGTGGGATTGGCTCAAGATGTGCACACACTGTTCGAGACTCTGCCGTATGCGAGATTTTTTGACATCATTGAGCCAACCTACCGTGAGCTTACGATCGAGTTCCTCAGCACCTTCTTCCTGCAGCAACAGATCACAAACTGGCATTAGCCTGACGCAATTTATTTCAGGCTTGGGGGAAGGGAGTTCTCGATGTCGATCCCACAATTTGGCATGCATTTCGGATTATGGACTGAACAAGAAATCTCGGGGGAGGAGTATCAGGGATGTCTCTACATCCACCCAATTTCATAAGACACCATGTGGGACTCATTGGTAATGAGGCCGGAAATATACTACCCAAGCAGGTCTAAGGCATCTAGCCTACCGGACCATCTCCGCTACATTCATACCTTTCTAGCTTACACCATTACAGTGAGGACGGTTTGGGCGTAACGATCGATGTGTTTATTCTCTAGGCTATGCAACATCAGAAGAAGCTAGACTTGGGATATTTATTGGCTCGCCAAGTCCGTTCATTTATAGTAGACGCCCAGAAGAAGATGCATTGTTGTTTCGGTCCATATGTGACTAGGTTAGCTAAGAGACTGGATGTATTGGACGACTGTCTCTCGGAGCTTTCAAATATTGGTGACATGACACCACTAGGGATCAGACAGATGATCAACATGCAGATGATCACGGCCACTAGACATCCACATGGTATTGAATATAGGCTCGTGAGCACAATAGTCAAGGAGGCTAGAGAGGCAGCGGCTAGAGGAGCCCAACATCCGTCGGTCGAGATTCCGAATGTTAGGATTCCTAGCCCAGCTAGAGTGTTTATGCCCTCATCTGGAGCCTCATCCTCTCATTCGGCAGGGACATCGAGCGTTCAGATCAGTGCTATGGCCGACCGTCTAGATCGAGTCTGCGATCTACAACAGCAGCAGTATAGTGAGTTTGTGCGGTTTTAAGAAGAAATGAAGGCACAGTTTGGCAGTTTGAACAGTGTGCTTCAATAGCTCATGAGTGGTTTAGAAAGGCAGGCCACCCATACAGACTTCATAGTAGTCTGCCAAACTGCCATCAGCGGCTCATTGATGATATGGAGTTCGATTTGGCAACATGCTTCACGGACCCTGATCCACCACCGCCCCCTTCCTCAGCAAATTTCCCTGCCCCCCAACTTCTAGCAGATCCAACCAGTGAGGATACACCATTAGCAGACTCCTAGCGAAACAAAATTTTGTGATATTTTCCTTTTTCCTTTCTCTTTATTGTTTTTATTATTATCTCCTTTTACTTTCTTGCTTGTAGCATGCTTAATTTTATGTTATTTCCTTGCATTTGTTTGTTTATGTTAAGTAGAACACTATGCCTTTTAAGTTAAAAAAAAAAAAAAGAGCATGATCTTTCAGAACCATAATATGTGAATCATATGCTTGCTCAGTCTTAATCTCTCTAACACTGTGGACAGTGTTATACTAAAATGTAGGGTAGGTATCTACCGATGTTATGCCTATCTTGAGTTTTGTTTTAATTAAGTAGTTGATGACTTTTTCTCCTTTGAATGGATTCCCTTATAGCTTTTATCGAACCTTGTTGGGAAGAAGGCAATGAACGAATCTCTTAATTATAATCCAGCCAGGTAAAACTGGTATTTTTCCTTAAATTCTTCCATTTTACTTTATCTTAGATATAGAACACTGTTAATATTGTTGCTTATTATTGTGATTGACTGTTTAAACTTTGGTTTGAGAATTCATGCAATTTTAACCCACTCAAATGGTGAGATTTTGAGCTAATTGGTGCATCACTATTATGCTCCCTTTTCTAGAACTTGCTTTACGATATCTTTTGAGATTACATGAATTGTCAATAATCATGAGATGATTTGGGCACTTAGGATTTACACAATTTGGCCAAAAAGCCTAACCCTGTTTTTCCCTTAGTGAACCAATTTTGAGCCTTAGCCTTTCCTTTCGTGATAATAATAACAGTGACACTCATTTTATCACTTCTATTCATTTGACCATTCTTTCTACCATTGTTGCTGGAAATTATGTAAGTTTATGCTGCATTTTATTTTGGATCAATCTGCAATCATATATTTCACTAAGTTGCTAGATTTTTCATAGATGCTCCCTTCAATTTAAAAAAAATTAAAAATTGATATTCAGTCTTATTGTATGTGTCAATAACCAACAACCCCTACATAAGCTGTTGTAATATATATACATAGTATATATATATATTCAATAAAAAAAACAAAAAAAGTATTAATTTAGTTCATTTTGAGCATCATCTTATTTTTAGAGCAACTTAGTGTTCATTTTGGTACAACACTTGATCCTTCGTTACTTTCTTGCATTACTTGCTTAACTTCCAGCAACTTCTAGCCTACTTTCCATATTTATACGTACCCTACCTTAACCCCATTACAACCTGGCTCAAGACCCTTTGATCATGATTATTGATTATTTCGTAGTAGTGGAGATTGGATCTATAAGCAAGCCTATGGTAAGCACTTTTTCTGTATTTTTGCGTTGAGAGCTTGGCGATCTTCTTTCACCTATATACACTTATGTGTTTTGAGTGACATCTTGTGAGGAATGGTTCTCAATTTAGATGGTTTATCATTTTAACTTTAGCAACTTTATTAAGTTTGTTCTCTCTCTTAAGGATTTAGTGATTTGGGGATTTTGGGATTTTGGGAAAAATCATTATGGAGTTCTGAAATTTTTTTTGAGCTAACCTCCTGCAATGCATTTGATTGAGTTATTTGGTATTTGTTTGAGGAGTGAGTTGTTGATTGCTTGAGGACAAGCAAAAGTTTAAGTGTGGGGTAATTTGATAAGTATCATACTACACATGTTATTATGCCCGACTAATTACATTTTTATGCATGATTATCCCGTTTTATGCTAGAATCACCTGTCTTTTGTTTCCTTTCTCGTTTCAGGTCATTTTCGAAGGACACCATCAATAATCGAGGGAAATACATGTGATTACGGACCAAAATCCAACAAATTGGGTGAGAACTAGCACCCCGAGGGTTGAGCACGGCCTGGACTCCGGCCGTGCTGAATTACCATGAGGCTATCTCCAATTGTGCCATTTCAGCATGACTTCCGTAGCCACCACACCTCCAAAGACGGCCTCGTGGTGGCTCAAAGACCGGCTTGGGCACGGCTTGGAAGGAGTCGACACAGACTCCACAGATTCAAGATCGCTGGACTCACGTCAATCATCATACTGGACTCGGCCATGCCGAATCAACTATATAGGCAATTTTGAGTTCTTTTGGAGAGGAGACGATTTTTGGACTCAATTCCAAGACACACACTTAATCAATTATTTTCCTATACCTCAATTGTAGACCTTGAGAGATAAAAAATTCATCAATTGAAGGAGGGATTTCACTTGTTCCAACATCGAATTGAAGATCAAGACAAACTTTGGGAGCATTCAAGAGGCAACTAGGGTTTGAGATTTCGAATTTGCAATTTTAGGGTTTCTCATTCAGCTTGAAAGAGAAGGGTGTACATGCCTTTAATTTGTTTTTCCTTATTTTGTTCCCTAATTGCTTTAACCATGAACATGAGTAGCTAGATCTTTTGAATCCATTAGGGTTCACCTTTGTTGATGGATTATGCTTAATTGTTAGTTTTTATAATTGTCATTCTTGCAATCTTCTTGCTATTCAGTAATAAAGGTTTGATTCAGTTAATTTGAGACGTTGGATTAATTGTTTATTAGGTTGTTTCTTGACATTGAGAAATGCTTGTTACAACTGGACATTGAATAGTAAGGACTGGTAGTTAAACTTAGAGATAAGGTTGATTTACTCGCCGGATTAAGAACTAATAACTCTTAATAGTTTTAAATCATACTTAATGCTAATCTGTAGTAATCCGATAGGAAGAGATGCCATTAGGTTAGTGCAGGTTTAGGAATCCGGTAAGCTCGAGAGAGGAACCGGGATTCAATTCAGGATTTAGGCATGGGTAAGCAAGATCGGCAATCCATACAATCCATTTTTAGAATTCCATCACTTAGGCTCCCTTTTGGGTTTATTTCTCTCTTTGCAATTGTCTTTTGAATGTCCGTTGTTCTTCATTTACTTATTTGCACTCATAACCATTAGTTGGTACGTTAGAACTTTCACACCCTATTTCAAACTAGATAACATAGCAAACAGTAGTAATTCTAGGTTCACCCGATCTCCAGGGATACGACCTTGATACTCACTAGTGCTAGGCTGCATCGGTAGGTTCACTGCCTTAGGTGTAGGTTGCATAAAGAGCCCATCAATTACCACTAATTCGAGGAATTGAACATCAAATTGATTTTATTCCGGGTGCAAGCATACCAAATAGGCCAGCATATAGATGAACCCTGGGGAGAAAAAAGAAATCCAAAGGCAAGTGAATGAGCTTATGGATAAGGGTTACGCAAGAGAAAGCATGACTCCATGTGCGGTTCTTGTAATTTTAGTGCCTAAGAAAGATTGTTCATGGATGATGTATGTTGATTGTCATGCCGTCAATAAAATAACAGTAAAGTATCATCATCCTATACCTAAGCTAGATGACATGTTGGATGAATTGCACGGTGCTTGTCTGTTTTCTAAAGTGGATTTAAAATCTGGATATCATCAAATAAGAATGCGTGAGGGTGATGAATGGAAAACCGCTTCCAAAACAAAATATGGATTATATGAGTGGTTAGTCATGTCATTTAGTTTAACTAATGCTCCAAGTACTTTTATACGATTAATGAATCATGGTTTGCGTGCTTGAAAAGTTTGTAATGGTGTATTTTGATGATATTCTTATATATAGCAAAACTTTATATGAGCATATAATACACTTAAAGCTTGTTTTTTATTTGTTAAGGCAAGAGACATTATATGTTAATCTTAAGAAATGTACTTTTTTCACTAATGAAATTACTTTTCTTAGATATATTGTTAAGGACAAGGGAATTCGTGTTGATAAAAAAAAGTAAAATTAATTAGAGTGGTCGAAACCTACTAGTGATAGGAAATCATCTTAGTAACCATACACCCCAAAAACTAATGAGTTATGATACATATGGAATGCAAGAAAACACCCTCCAATCAAGATGATTCCAAAACACAAGGATCTCCTTAAGTGAAGTTAAGGAGAACTAGTTCCAACAATAAAACTAGCACTTGAATTCAACTCCAAACGCCACAAACCAAGTATGATTTGATGAGTTAAGAATCAAACCCAAGATTTTGGTTAGAGAAGTCCACAAACTAAAAAAATAGTTTGATAAGTTCAAAGTTCATGTAAGAACTTAAGCAAAAACACTCATAAAGAGCAAATAAAGTTTATCATTCATCAATTGATTTTACAAAAAAATTTGGCTTTGATATTTATAGCCAAAACAAGAAAAAGAAACCTAAATAGATGTTTTTCCTTTAATTCCCCTTAAAACTCATTAAAAGTGGCTATTTTTTACATTGATGACGCTCATTTTGTAACTCCCAAATGACAACTAAACATGTGCACTCATTTGTAACTCCACACAACACACATATAACTCACACCTAATAAAATAATCCTTAATTAAATAAAGATAAACTAAAACAATTACTTAAGCTAAACCCAAAAGATAAGAACCCATATAAATATAAATTAAGCCCAAAGGCTTAATCATAGCCGAATGGCTTCTAATCTTCAGAATGGACTGGATGCTTCATTATATGGTTGGACTGTTGTTTTCATGCATGAGTTGCATTTCCATTTTGGACCTTTTGGTGCATGCCTGTTCAATGGAATCTCATGGCAGCCTTCATTCATATCATTCCCCCTTTCTTGAAAGAAAATTCATCCTCGAATTTTGCCCAAATATTGCGAAAGAAATAAACATATAATATTAAATGGTAATAGAATGCCATCAGCAACCTGCAGTTCCTTCGCAATAGTGATTAGAGGATCTTTGGAACAAATAATATTTTTAGTACCAATAAATCCAACATGCTCAAAAGGTTCAATTTCATTAAGCAAAACAGCTTCATTCTTTACTAACTGAATCTTTGCTTCTTCATTAATAACAAACTCTTCATTGTTGAATTTATTAGAGGTAGCAAATCATTGTCTTCCTCACCATCTTCAATTATTTAGAGGTAGCAAATCATTGTCTTCCTCACCAAGTATGATTTGATGAGTTAAGAATCAAACACAAGATTTTGGTTAGAGAACGCCACAAACTAAAAAAATAGTTTGATAAGTTCAAAGTTCATGCAAGAACTTAAGCAAAAACACTCACAAAGAGCAAATAAAGATTATCATTCATCAATTCATTTTTTACAAATGAATTTGGCTTTAATATTTATAGCCAAAACAAGACAAAGCAACCTAAATGGATGTCTTTTGAGCTTTCCCACGGTTTCCCCTTTAATTCCTCTTAAAACTCTTTAAAAATGACTGTTTTTTACATTGATGCCATTCATTTTGTAACTCCCAAATGACAACTAATCATGTGCACTCATTTGTAACTCCATACAACACACATATAACTTACACCTAATAAAATAATCCTTAATTAAATAAAAATAAACTAAAATAATTACTTAAGCTAAAACCCAAAAGATAAGAACCCATATAAATATGAATTAAGCCCAAAGGCCTAATCATAGCCGAATGGCTTTTATTCTTCAAAATGGACTAAATGATTCATTATAAGGTTGGACTCGTGTTTTCATCCATGAGTTGGATTTCCATTTTGGACCTTTTGGTGCATGCCTTTGCAATGGAATCTCATGGCAGCCTTGATTCATATCAACTAGTGTGCATGATGTTAGGAGTTTTCATGGTCTTGCTAGCTTTTATATGAGATTCATTAAGGACTTCACTATAATTGCTACACCTTTAACTGAATACATTAAAAAGAATATGGGTTTCAAGTGGGGAAATGAACAAGGTGATGCTTTTAAGTTGCTAAAAGACAAACTTAGTTCAACATCTTTACTTACTTTTCTTGACTTCACTAAAACCTTTAAGGTTGAGTGTGATGAAAGTGGAATAGGTGTTGGTGGAGTCTTCATGCAAGAAGGAAGACCAATTGCATTCTTTAGTGAGAAGTTAAGTGGAGCAAGTCTAAACTACCCAACTTATTAAAGAGTTTTATGCTTTGATAAGAGTTGTAAAGACATGGCAACACTATCTTTGGTAATACGGAATTCATTATACATATGGACCACGAGTCTTTGAAATATCTCAAAGGACAAGGGAAGTTAAGTCGTGGGCATGCTAAATGGGTGGAATTTATTGAATCCTTTCCATACATTATCAAGTACAAACAAGGTAAAGAGAATGTCGTTGCTGATGCTCTATCTAGAAGGTATGCTCTAATTTCTACACTTGATGCAAAATTATTGGGTTTTGAGTTTATTAAGGAATTATATAAATCATACCATGATTTTGCTAATGTATATGGGGCATGTGAGAGATGGAGTTTTGACAAGTTCTATAGATATAATGGTTTTCTTTTTAGAGAAACAAGTTATGCGTGCCTCAATCTTCTTTAAGAGAGTTGCTTGTGAGGGAGACATATGGTAGGGGTTTGATGAGGTATTTTAGTGTAAGAAAGTCTTCCAATGTTTCTAGTAGCCACAAATGAAAAGAGATGTTGAAAAAAAAAAGTGAAAGATGCATCACTTGTAAACAAGCTAAATCTAAAGTGATGCTTGACGGGTTGTATACTCCACTTTCCATACCTAATGAACCTTGGGTAGACATTTCTATGGACTTTGTCTTAGGATTACCTAGGTCAAGTGGAGGAAAAGATTCTATTTTTGTAGTTATTGACAAGTTTAGCAAAATGGCGCATTTCATTCCATGCCACAAGACAGATGATGCAACTCATATTGGGGTTGCTTTTCAAAGAAACTGTGAGATTACATTGAGTTCCAAGGACAATTGTTAGTGATAGAGATGTCAAGTTCCTTAGCCACATTTGGAAGACACTTTGGAGCAAGTTGGGAACAAAGTTTCTATTCTCAATAAGTTGTCATCCATAAATAGATGGACAAAGACAGGTGGTTAACAAGACTCTATCATAATTATTAAGGGCAATAATTCAAAGAATTTGAAGAATTGGGAAGAATGTTTACCACATGTTGAGTTTATGAAACAAGGGTTGCTGCCCCTTTTAGTTATTTAGAAATATTAGATGTTGATTTTGTCCATTCTTCATATATCAAAGATTGTCTAAATCACTCTAGTTTTTTTTTTTTAATTTAGGAAACTTCTAATTTAGTCTTTGATTTTTATTTTCCTATTCTAGTTTCTTCCTAAACGTGTAAAGGAGGTTAAGGTTGTATCTCTTACAATTTAAACACACTATGGCTTAATAGTTCAAGTTAATGAATATTTTTATTATTGATTCCATTGAGAGAATTCAATTCTTGGTTCTTCCAAGACCTTGTGAACTTATCAAGACTTGTTCTTATGGCGCTCTTTGAGACTTATCACTCACCTTCTTTCTAATCTTGAGTATGGCATCCAAAACCCTTTTATACCAAGATTCACACTTCTATTAAAGTGTTGGGTTGACGTCTTTGTTCGTGAATCTAATTTTAGACGTTCTTGGCAACAATTCTGCAATGTGTTTCTTGCAAAATCCATCAAGAATGACATCATTTGATATCAGAACTTAGGCTCAAAATCAGGTTCTATTTATCCTTTGATATCTTATTTGTGTGTTAAAATTTCTCTCCTACAACCTTAATTTTTTTTCTTTCACCCATTCCTTTGAAAATCTAGTCGCCATCTACCATCCATTAACCAAGTCCAAAAATTTGAGCCTTAAATTTCATGTTCTTTATTTCTTTGATTCAAGTTTAGTTATTTCAATTTAGTTTTTGGTAAAAAGAATGGAAAAATAAGAGAAAAGAAAAGAATAGAAAAGCAAAGAACATATAAAAAAAGAACAAATAAAAAGAATAGTAAAAGTAAGGAAGTTTCGGGTCATCAATGAAAATCCAAGTTTGTTATATTTCTTCATTTGTGAGTATTGATATTTTATTCAAGTTATTAAGGCTATCTTGTTTATCATTATTGCTGCCATATATCATTACCTTTATACCATACTAGTTGTTTTACTTTTACCTTAACCTTTTCCTTTGAACCCCTTTTCATAAAAATGCTACTTAAGCTTTAGAAAGAATTTTGAGTGATTAGTGTCAATTGAGCTGTATAAAGGCTATTTTAATTAAGAAATACTTAGTTCTTACAAGAACTATAGAAAATAATTATAGTGAAAAAAGGCAAGAGTGTGTGAGTCTAAAAGAAAAAATTAGTTGATCAAGTATTGATATCATTTTCTGAATAATCATAGGTGAATCTCTTAGAAGAAAGAGGGAACGACGAGAATCAAGGCATGCTTAGATATTCTTATTCATGAGATGTACCATTGGGATCTCCATCATTCCTTGCTCCTCTAAGGACAAGGACTCTTTATTACAAAAGGATAGACATAGAGAATCATGGGAGCGCAATTGACAAGCTTGACTGGTGGCATTTGGGATTACGTAAAAGTCACACCTCATCTCACGTAGCCCGACATGTACATTTAAAACCAAATGCTTTCTAAAATCTTTTCAGTTTAGTTGAATTATAACATACTTACATATGTTTATGTAATAATGTATTTGAAATCATAATTATGAAAAATAGATAATTTGTTTAATATGATGTTTCATTACAATGACTATAACTAGAAATTCCTTTATTAAACATTATTAAATAAGTTAATATACAAAGCCTGCTTTTAAACCTTAACTCTATCACATAGCTTTTTACATGTACATAAGCACTATGGTATGAAACAAGGATGAAGATTTATATACAAGTTACAATGAGTATGTATATGACTCCTCAGACGAGAAATGCTGGCCAGGCCAACCTTATTCTCGCCTTTAATCACACTTACTAGCTCAACCACCCACTATCAAGCCTTGCTTCCTGAATAAAATTTATGAAAGAGTAGAATGAGTATAAAAATACTCAGTGAATAGATATACAAGTAGAAAATAATTTAGATAACTATAAGTAGAAGAAAACCATATAATTATACAAAATATATAATATTATACATCAAACTCTTGAGGCAATTAATCTTTGTTAAGCAAGAAAGCACCACTACAAACACTCATACAAAATAGCAATACTAATTATCAACATCATATACTTTAAATGGTACAAAAAGTCTCATAGATTTTAACCATCCTAACAATGATTATCACCAATCAACCCTCATTCAAAATCTCACTCTAGGCACACTTGATGGCTAACCCTTCTTCTACATTAACATGGTGTGGCCCATCTCCCTTCACCGGCTTGCAATCAAGTGCCCCGTTGTCTAATGCATATTAACAACCACACACAAATCACATGTGCATGTATCAATTTGAGAACATTTCAAACATGTCACTGTGAGGAGGCATTTCTTGAAAGAAAGTACACTTTCACTCGCGCAAAGGCATTGGATGAATGCTCCTTTTAACATTAAAATGAAACTATATTAGACTGCCCCGTAATTGTGAAATATAAGTAATGTGCAATCGATGAAATTAAGGCTATCAATATTTGTGCTCATGAAAAAAAGCCAAGATCTTTAATTAACATTATACATTTACTAAATAGTTGAACTAAAAGCTGAAATACTCTTATTGTTGAATTGCAAAATCGTCACATGTAAAATCCAACACAGACAACCTACTTTTGTTAGTTATACTTCAAATTTTTAAAATCAATAGAATATAAAGTACCAATCTGTAATTTAATAAGCTTAATAACAACTTTAAGTTTCTTTTTTTTTCAAAGTTCAATATTCAGTTTTCAAATCAAAGAAATCAACTTTGCAAGGGCTTGATATCTACTCACCGAAAGTGACCTTTAGTCATACCCAACCAGCTCCATGAAATATCTATCTTGCACTTGCGTTTTCCTTACCTTTTTCAACACCTGATTCATAAATTTCAATTAGAACTCAACAAAATAACAAGCCTTTATGCTCTCCTATCATGTAGCCCCTAAATGATATGCAAATTATGCTTTTAAACTCAAAGTTGCATTCCTATCTCAACAATCATGATAGGGCAGATTTTGGGTCAACTTTGAAAAATTATTGGGAACTACATATGAGGTATTTAAGGCTCATCTTTTATATACTTCTAGTTATTCAAGTCTATAATGTGCAAAAATATTTTCATTTCAATTAGATAACTATAGAAGGAGTTAAGCACAATTTAATGTGACCAGCTCAAACTATCCTAACAGAATGAGTAATACACTGTTTGGTCTGATTCCATACAGATAAAGACAGAACTAGCACAAATGTAAAACTACAAAATTGTAGAGGAATAAACTATTTGAACCCTCTAACTTTTATTCTTTCATCCTAATTCAATCCACCATCTCTTTTTCATTTTAATTAAGTCCCACTATTAGTTATTATTAAACACACTTAAGTACTACCTTAATTCAATTAAGATACTATATGAAAATCCAATGGTAAAAGGATGAATACATACTTAGAGTACAAGCGTGATAATAGATGATAAAGTAGGATGAGATGTGAATCCACGCATGAAAGGGAGAAGTCTAATATAGATGGGAATACGAGCTTTTTGATGTTTGGGATGCATATAATGAAGTATTTTGGGTCAGAGTGTTTTTATATAGGCCCACTCAAATTTACCTTTTTTTTTGTTACGCTGGCTCATAAAATTTGGGACTATGAGAGTTGTTGCCCAGTCAATTCCTCTCCCGTTCTTGATTTAACTATAGTTTATTTATCTTTCTTTGCTTATTTATTAATATTTAGCTTCTAGTTTTTCTTTCTTATGGAATGAGGGCTTTTGCACTATAAAACAACTGCATGCAACCGAATACTTAAGGCTAATCAGCATATTCAGTTTTTCATCTTGCAGGAAATCAAGTTATTGGTTCTTTCAAGAACTTTGTGGCCTTATCAATACTCGTGCTAGCGAGCATAGACTTATCATTTCTTTCCTTATCGAATCTAAAATCTTACCTATATTCTCATTTTGTTTATTTCTTTTATGTCTTTCTTCCTAATCTCTTTCTAGTATGATGGTTTCCTTTACTTGGGGAGCATAAATACGATTGTTAAGTGACAGCACATGGAAAGCGGCAATCATAGGCACCGATCCAATACTTCGACGAATGCGAAGGAAGAAGATTAGTTGATCATGTATTGATATCATTCTCCAAATGATCATGGACAAATCTTTTAGTGGAAAGAGAGAACGATGAGAATCAAGGCACTCCCAAATATTTTGATTCAAGATTTGCAGCATTGGGATCTCCATCCTTCGTTGTTCTTCTAAGCTCATGTCCTTCCTTTCTTTTATGTTCTTTATCTACCCTTGTGTTTAAATCTATTCGATTTGGTCCTTAAGCTTAACCGTAAACACGAGTGTTGAGTGAAAGCATGTAGAAGTGGCAATCAAAGGCATTGATCCAAGGCTTGGACAAATGCAAAGAAAGAAAATTAGTTGATTGAGTATTGATATCATTCTTGGGATATTCTCGGATGATTCTTTTGAAGGAAAGAGGGAATGCTGAGAATCAAGTCTTACCTAAATATTCTGACCCATAATTGGCACCATTGGGATCTCCATCATTCCTTATTCCTCCAGGCACGATGACTTCTAATGACATAAGAATTGCCATAAGCATTGGGGCTTTGCTTGATGATTAAGCAGTAAGAGACATGTTGTTTTTTATTCATCCAAGTGTAATACAAGCGACAATGCAAGAATTTGGGATGCATATAATGAAGTAATTTAGGTTGGAGTATTATTAGGTAGGACCATACGAATCTCCCCTTGTTTTTGTTAAGCTGCCTCATATAATTTAGGACTATAAGAGTTGTTGACTAGTCAACTACTCTCTCATTGATACGAACGTGGCTAACTTTTACCAAACCCGTATTCAATGTTGATGTCTTCACTAAGGATCGTTCACCTAATTAAGTGAAGAAACTCTAACTCCCAACAAGACCCTTAAATAACTTGTACTTAAGAACCTTAATTATAAAGAATTAAAGGTTATCTAACATAAAGAAAAGTTTAGATTAAGCTAAGTTTGTAAAATACTAAGCCTCCACTTGATAAATTCACCAAGTTTGTAAAGAACAAAAGAAGAGAATTAACTCCAAAATAATCAATATTCAACAACTCCCTTTACATAGAAATTCGTACTAGCTTATATAGCCTTAAAGAAATCTAATTCTATAATAAAAAGGAAGCAAATAACAATAATTCTAGGAATAGAACTCCTAAACTAAAAGGATAACTTAAAGCAAGACTCCTAACTATTAAAAGATTTCTTTAAATGAACAGAAACTCCTAAAATTTTGTCCAAGCCATGCCCACAATAACAACATGATTATTAGGCTTGAGTAATATGTGATGTGCCGCCTGTTTTTTAGTATTGGACTCTAAATAGCTTGACTTGATTATCTTAGGCTTATCTTGTCTTAGTCATGCCTCCATATGTTGGATTAAGTTGATAAGAGTATCTTGAGTCCTATTATTTTGATTAAGCCCAATCCCACATAGACTTATCGCTTACGTCCTTCCTTTCTTTTATGTTCTTTGTCGAACCTTATGTTTAATTCAATTTGATTTGATCCTTTTGCGTAGCCGTATGGAAGAGACTAAAGAACTTATGACTTATTTCCTTATCAAATATGAAATCCCACCTATGTTCTCATTCTGTTCTATTCTTTTATTCCACTAAATCTAATATCTGCCTAGTTTGATGTTTTGGTTTTATTTGGGGAGCATAAATACGAGTATTGACTGAAAGCGCATGGAAGCGGCAATCATAAGCATTGATACAATGCTTAGACAAATACAAAGAAAGAAAATTAGATGATCTAGTATGCATATCATTCTCAAAATGAACGCGGACAAATCTTTTGAAGGAAAAAGGCAACGATGAGAATTGAGGCACACCCTAATATTGCAATTCAAGATTTCCACCATTGAGATTTTCATCCTTCCATGTTCCTCTAGGCATGAGGACTCCCGATGACATAAAGATTGGTAGAAGGAATCATGGGAATGTAATTGACATGCTTGATCGGTGGCATTAGGGTGTGACTGATGATCTAGCAGGACGAGACATCCACACGCGTAAAGGAGAAATCATATTGTTGTCAATTAATCCAAGGGGAATGCATACATTTTGATGTTTAGGACACATGTAATTATCTCATTTGGGCTGGGGTGTTATTAGGTACGAGTGTTCATAAGTTTGCAAACATCTTGAAAGAACCCATAACTTATTTCTCCGCAAGGTAAGAAACTAAAATAATATGCTCATTAGCCTCAAATACTAGGTTGCATGCGATTTTCATAGTGTAAAAGCCCTCATTCCATAAAAAGAAGAAACTAGAAGCTAAATATGAATAAATAAATATAAAAAGATGAATAGACTAAAATCTGGCCCAAATCACATCAATATATGCATCTCGAATAATAAAATGTGTGCATTCTCGCTTGGATTAACTGAAAGTAACATGATTTCTCCATAACATGCTTGGATTTGCCTCTCGTCCTACTTGATCATCAAGTCACGCTCCAATGCCACTGGTGAAGCTTGTCAATTATGTTTCCATGCTTCCTTGATGGAGACAAGGTTAATTTCGCATGGGCATACATAATAACACTCTGACCCAATTTACTTCATTATATGCCTCTTAACATCAAAATGCATGTATTCTCGCTTGTATTAAATGAAAGCAATATGATTTCTCCCTTACAAGTGTGGATTTGCATCTCGTGCTGCTTGATCATCAAGTCAAGTCTTAATACTATCGGTCAAGCTTGTCAATTGCGTTCTCATGGTTCCTAAATAATCAAGCAGGAGGAGACATAAATCCATGGGCGTAAGAGAGAAATCATGTTGTTTTCAATTAATCCAAGCATAGGTAGGCCCATGCTAATTTTTCCTTATTTTTGTTAAGTTGGCTCATGAAATTTCGAATCATGAGTTGTTGCCCAGTCAACAACTCTCTGGTTCTTGATTTGACTTTAGTTTATCAATATTTCTTTATTTATTTATTCAAATTTATCTTTTAATCTCTTTTTCTTATGGAATGAAGGCTTCAAAATATAAAAACTGCATGCTACTTGAGCCAAGTTAGCATATTATTTCAGTGTAATAACTTACGGGAAATCAAGTGATCGGTTCTTTCAAGAACTTTGCGAAGTTATCAACACTCGCGCTAGTGAACATAGACTTATCGCTCACGTCCTTCCATTCTTTTGTGTTCTATTATCTGCCTTTGTGTTTAAATGAATTTGATTTTATCATTCCGCTTAGTTGATAGAAGAGAATAAAGAACTTGTGATTTCTTTCCTTATTGGATATGAAATCTTACCTATTTTCTCATTTTATTCATTTATTTTATGCCTCTCTTTCTAATCTCTATCTAATATAATGGTTTTATTTATTTAGGGAGCATAAGTATGACTGTTGAGTGAAAGCGCGTGGAAGTGGTAATCATAGGCACCAATCTAATGCTTAAATAAATGAGAAGAAAGAAAATTAGTTGATCGTGTATTGATATCATTCTCCGAATGATCATGGACAAATCTTTTTAGAGGAAAGTGGGAACAATAAGAATCGAGGCACGCTAAATATTATGATGCAGGATTAGCACCATTGGAATCTCCATCATTCCTTGTTCCTCTAGGCACGATGACTTTTGATGACACAAGGATTGGCGTAAAGAATCATGGGAACTTAATTAACAAGCTTGACCGATGGAATTGTGCTTAGCTTGATAATCGAGTAGGACGAGACATAAATCTATGCTATTAAGGGAGAAACCATAAAATCCAAGCATAATACAAGAAGTAGTACGAGCATTTTGATGTTAGGGCTACATATGATGAAGAAATTAGGGTCAGAGTATTATTAGGTAGGCTTAGACGAAGTCTCCCTTATTTGTGTTAAGCTAGTAAACATAGACTTATTGCCTATGTCCTTTCATTCTTTTGTGTTGTTTGTTGATTCTTTTGTTTAAGTCAACTCGAGTTGCATTGGGGCTTAGCTTTAAGATCAAGCAAGATGAGACGTAAATCCATGTGTTTAAGAGAGAAATCATAATGTTATTAATGAATCCAAGCGTAATATAATCAAGAATGTAAGTGCTTTGATCTTTGGGAGGCATATAATTAAGTAATTTGGTTTGGAGTGTTATTAGTTAGGGCCACATGAATTTTCCCTTATTTTTGTTAAGCTGGTTCATATAATTTGGGATGTCCATTATTCCTTATTCCTCAAGACATGAGGACTCCTTAAGACACAAGGATTGCCGTAAGGACTGGTTAACAATCTCGTAGTCCCAAATTTGATGATGAAGCAGGACCAGATGTAAATCTATGCGCGTAAGGGAGAAGTCATGTTGTTTTCAATAAATCCAAGTGTAATACAAGCGAGAATGGGAGAGTTTTGATGTTTGGGATGCATATAATGAAGTAATTTGGATCAGAATGTTATTAGGTAGACACACGTGAATTTTCTTTTGTTTCAGTTAAGCTGGCTCATAAAATTTAGAACTGCAAGAATTGTTGACCAGTCAACTCCTTTCTCATTCTTGATTGGACTTCACTTTGTTCATCTTTCTTTCTTTATTTATTCATATTTAGATTCTAGTTTCTTCTTCTTATGGAATGAGGACTTTCGAACTATATAAAGCACACGCAATAGAATAGTTAAGCCCAATGAGCATATTATTTCGTGGGTTTCTACCTTGTGGGAAATCAAGTTTTGGGTTCTTTCAAGAGCTTTATAGACTTATCAACACTCGCTTGCAGCATAGACTTAGCTCATGTTCTACCTTTCTTTTATGTTTTGTTGATCGTGTATTGATATCATTGATATGGAACCTTCATGAATAAGCTTGAGAACTTCTTTTGAATTGTGAACCCCCCAACACATGAAATGAATACCCCAAGAACCAATTCGGTTCAACCCCTAAGAAAGGTTAGAAAAACATATTACTTAGAAAGATGATCAAGAATTAGAATTTAGAGAACTTGTTGCTAAATCCCAATTCCGAAACACTCCACAAGAAGATAATCAATCTACTTGAAATTACTTAAGCATGCATTCTGCACAAGAACACAAAAACAAAGTAAACAAGCTTTAAGGTAAAAATACCAATTACCGTTCAATTTTTAACTTCAACTTCAACTTCGACTTTTTAATTCATTACATCAAACTTCGTACTAGACTTATATAGGCCTTAGAAAATCATAAATCTTAACTAATAAAGATTTACATATGTTCGAGGATAAAGATAACCTTCCTAACTAAAAGAGATAACTTAAACAAAGTCCTAATTAGGTTAAACTACATGTGTGGCCACCCAAAATAAGAAATAAAACCCTAGTTTACATAAGTCATATAAATGGGCCTCATAACATAAGCTAAGTTAGGCCCAAAGTCTTTATATTCTCCTATTCAGCTTTTCTAATCTTTGAAGCTTAACTAGATTCATCCAAGCCTAATAAATTGAATTAGATTAATGAGCCTTGAACTTAAATCCAATTCTTCAAGCCTTGATGTGTCCTTAGCCCAAATTTCTTGGATAAGCTCACTGACTTGCAATTTGAATCAAACTAGGACTCATAGTTAAATTAGGATTCATAGTTGAATTAAGATTCCTTTCGTTGCTTGAACTCCTAATATCATTAGGACTCGTTATAGGATTATGATTCCTAGTTGAGTCATGACTCCCTATTTTACTAGGATTCCTTGAGTTAGTAGGATATGCATTATCAAGACTCCCTGTTGGAGTAGGATCATTATGCTAGTTTGGTTTGTATCAATCATTCTCTGAATGATCATGGAGGAATCTTTTAGAGGAAAGAGGGAACATCGAGAATTGCAGCACGCCCAAATATTCTGATTTAGGATTTGCACCATTAGGATCTTCATCCTTCCTTTTCACTCTAGGCACGAGGACTCCTGATGACGTAAGGGTGGGCATAAGGAATCATGGGAACGCAATTAACAAGCTTGACCAGTTTCATTAGGGTTTAGCATGGTGATCAAGCAGGAGAGATGTAAATCCAAGTGCATATGTGAGAAATCATGTTGTTTTCGATTAATTCAACTGTAATACAAGCCGGAATTCAAGTGCTTTGATGTTGAAATGCATATAATGAAGTAAATTGGATAGGAGGGTTTTTAGATAGGCCCATACTAATTTACCCTTATTTTAATTAAGTTGGCTCATAAAATTTAAGACTACGAGAGTTGTTGCTCAATCAACTCCTCTCTTGTTCTTGATTTGACCTTAGTTTCTTAATATTTATTTATTTATTTATATTTAGCTTCTAGCCTCTTCTTCTTATGGAATGAGGGCTTTCGCACTATAGAGCTGCAAGCAACCGAATACTTGAGGCTAATGAGCATATTATTTCAGTTTTCTTGCAGGAAATCAAGTTTTGGGTTCTTTTAAGAAATTTATGGACTTATCAACACTCACATGGGTGAACATAGACTTATTCCTCACGTCCTTCTTTTCTCTTATGTTCTTTCTCTATGCTTGTGTTTAAATCAATTTGATTTGATCCTTATGCTCGGCTGTATGAAAGAGAACAAAGAACATGTGATTTCTTTCTTTATCGGATCTCAAATCCTACCTATATTCTCATTTTTTTTATTTCTTTTCTGTCTCTCTTTCTAATCTATCTAGCATGGATGTTTGGTTTTATATAGGGAGCATAAACACGAGTGTTCAATGATTGTGCATGGAAGTGGAAATCATAGGCCCTTAACTAATGCTTCAACGATTGCAAAGAAATAAAATTAGTTCATCATGTATTGATATCATTCTACAAATGATCACGGATGAATCTTTTAAAGGAAAGAGAGAACGCCGAGAATTAAGGACCCTCCAAATATTTTGACTTAGGATCTTCACCATTAGGATGTCCATCGTTTCTTCTTCCTCTAGGCACGTGGACTCCTGATGATGCAAAGTTGGGCATAAGGAATCATGGGTACGCAATTAATAAGCTTGACTAGTGGCATTATGGCTTAGCTTGATGATCAAGCAGGAGAGATGTAAATCCACGCCAGTAAGGGAGAAATCATGTTGTTTTGGATTAATCCAAGCGTAATACAAGCCATAATTCAAGCAATTTGATGTTTGAAATGCATATAATGAAGTGATTTAGGTCGTAGTGTTTTATGTAGGCGCACCCGAATTTATCCTTATTTTTGTTAAGCTAACTTATAAAATTTAAGATAACGAGAGTTGTTGCCCAGTCAACTCCTCTATAGTTCTTCATTTTAGTTTATTAATCATTATTTATTTATTTATTCATATTTAGCTTCTAGTTTCTTGTTCTTATAAAATGAGGACTTTCCCACTATAAAAACCTCACGCAACCAAATACTTGAGGCTAATGAGCATATTATTTCAGTTTTCTACCTTTCAAGAAATCAAGTTGTGTTCTTTCAAGAAATTTGTGGACTTATCAACACTTATGCTAGTGAGCATAGACTTATCCTTCACGTCCTTCCTTTCTCTTGTGTTCTTAGTGATGCTTGTGTTTAAATTAATTCGATTTGATCCTTAAGCTTAGCCATATGGAAGAGAATAAAGAACTTGTGATTTCTTTCCTTATCAGATCTAAAATTTTACCTATATTCTCATTTTGTTTCTTTCTTCTGTGTCTATCTTTCTAATCTCTATATAGTATGTTGGTTTGATTTTATTTAGGGAGCATAAACATAAGTGTCAAGTGAATGCGCGTGGAAGCAGAAATTATAGGCACCAATCCAATGCTTCAACAAACGCGAAAAAAGAAATTTGTTGATCATGTATTGATATCATTCTTCGAAGGATCGTGGAGGAATCTTTTAGATGAAATAAAAAATGCTAAGAACGAAGGCATGCCCAAATATTCTGACTCAGGATTTGCACTATTAGGATCTTCGTCCTTCCTTGTTTCTCTAGGCACGAGGACTCCTGATGACGCAAGGTTGGACGTAAGGAATTATGGGAATGTAATTAACAAACTTGACTGATGGCTTTGGGACTTAGCTTGATGATCAAGCAGGAGAGACGTAAATCCATGCATGTAAGAGAGAAATTAGGTTATTTTCGATTAGTCCAAGCGTAATACAAACCAGAATTCGAGCGCTTTGATGTTGAAATGCATATAATGAAGTAATTTGGGTAGGAGTGCTTTTGGGTAGGCCCACACTAATTTACCCTTATTTTTATTAAGTTGGCTTATAAAATTTAAGATTACAAGAGCTATTGCCCAGTCAACTCCTCTCTTGTTCTTAATTTGACTTTAGTTTATTAATATGTATTTATTTATTTATATTTAGCTTCTAGCCTCTTCTTCCTATGGGATGATGGCTCTCGCACTATAAAACTACAAGCAACCAAATACTTGAGGCTAATGAGCATATTATTTCAGTGTTCTACCTTGTAGGAAATTAAGTTATGGGTTCTTTCATGAAATTTGTGGACTTATCAATACTCGCGCTAGCTAGCATAGATTTATCCCTCACGTCATTCCTTTCTCTTAGGTTCTTTGTCTACGCTTGTGTTTAAATCAATTCGATTTGATCCTTACGCTTAGCCGCATGGAAGAGAACAAAGAACATGTGATTTCTTTCCTTCTCGGATCTGAGATCCTACCTATATTCTCTTTTTTTTTTTATTTCTTTTGTGTCTCTCTTTCTATTCTCTATCTAGTATGTTGGTTTAGTTTCATATGGGGAGCATAAACACGAGTGTTAAGTGAAAATAGGTGGAAGCGGAAATCATAGGCACTGATCCAATGCTTAGAGGAATAGGAAGAAAGAAAATTAGTTGATCGTGTACTGATATCATTCTCCGAATTATCGTTGAGGAATCTTTTAGAGGAAAAAAGGAACGCTGAGAATAGAGGCATGGCCAAATATTTTGACTTGGGATTTGCACCATTAGAATCTCCATCCTTCCTTCTTCCTCTAGGCATGAGCAACTCTTGATGACGCAAGTTTGGGCGTAAGAATTCATAGGAACGTAATTAACAAGCTTGACCAGTGGCATTAGCGCTTATATTGATGATCAAGCAGGAGACATAAATCCAGGCACGTAAAGGAGAAATCAGGTTATTTTCGATTAATCCAAGCGTAATACAAGCCGAAATTCGAGCACTTTGATCTTGAAATGCATATAATTAAATAATTTCGATAAGAGTATTTTTAGGTAGGCCTATAACAATTTTACCCTTATTTTTATTAAGTTGGCCATAAAATTTAAGACTACGAGAGTTGTTGTCCAATCAAACTCCTCTCTGGTTCTTAATTTGATTTTAGCTTATTAATCTTTCTTTATTTATTTATTTGAAGCTATCTTCTAGTCTCTTCTTGTGGGCATACCTAATAACACCCTGGCCCAAATTACATAATTATATGCATCCCAAACATCAAAATGCATGCATTCCTACTTAGATTAATTAACAACAACATGATTTCTTCCTTACACGTGTGGATTTGTATCTCATCTTACCAGATCATCAAATCACACCCCAATGCGACTGATCAAGCTTGTCAATTGCATTCACATGATTCCTTATGCTAATCCTTATGATGGAGATCATAGTGCTTTACAAACCCATCCAAGCAAGATCCTCTATATATGGGGAGTGGTCCAATCACAAGAGTAAGAGCTAAGAAGATTAAGGATGCAGTGGCCTTATTGGCTCAAGCCTTAGTGACAACTCACATTGTGGAAGAACAAGCCTCAAATAAGCCCAATGAGTCAGATTGTGTCTTGATGATTCAAGTTAATGAGAATGGGCTTCAAGAAGCTTGATTCTTTATTAATTTCCCCTTGGACTGAAACTACTACTTATTTAACTTCTTATGTATTTTGGCCCTTGAGTGTTTTATTACTTTAAAACTCTATTTCTTTGGGCCTTTTTCATTACTTGTAGTTATATTTATTAGATTAATTCTAAGTATGGGCTGCCCCTTGCATTTGGCACAACACTCATTAGTTTGTTTAAATCCTAAGTATTCACTATAAATACTTAAGGGTTATCATCTTGTAAGACTTTAATTTTGATTATAATTTGATACTTGAGAGTGTTCTCCTTCTAAGTTCTTGCAAGGACTTGTTGTTTTGAACATTGCAACTTTGTTGATTGTTCATTGATAGCTAACGGTTGCTTCAATAGATTGCTGTGACTTCTTAGTTGCGTATCCTTTATCGTTCTTACCTCTCTAGCCGAAACCATTCTTAAACCAAAGACCTTAAAACATAATTCTCTTTCTTACCTCTTTTTTTTCTAATCAAGATACAACAAAAATATATTAAAAAAAAACAAAACCAAAAAACAAATTTGTTTCTTCATTTCTTTTCTAATTGAAAACCTTAAACACATAAAAAACTAAACTCATTTGCTTTTCTTCTTTCTTTCTTATACAAGAACAAAAACAAGCCTTCTTTTCTCAATCCTAACCGCCAATCTCAATCCAAGAACAAAGCATTGAGGTACTTCTTCTTCTTTCGTTCTACCCGAAATTTCTTAACTCTATTTCTTTCTTTTCTTTTCTAAAACAACTCTTAATTCTCTTTGATCATTTACAAGTTGTGATTAGTAAATGATAAGTGTTTGTAAGAATTTAAGAGTGAGGCAAGTGGTGTGAGATAGTGAGTGAATAAGAAGGTGTGTGCTTAAACACTTGAGAGGAAACATGTAAGGGAGTGAATTTTCAATCTAACATTTCTTTGTAGATAGTTGTCATGGACACACATGATGATGATAGACTATGGAAGAAGTCCATGCAAGACACGTTCGCAAGGATCTTGGCACAGTTGGATGAGTTAAGCCTTGAAAGGGATGAGAAACCAAACCGTACACCACCTCCACCTCTACCTAGGAGGCAAAATTGGATTGATGATGATGATGAGGACGATGGCGCCTCTAACCAAAAGTTTGGACATGGAAGGAAGGACGGTAACTTGGGATCCATTAAATTAAGGTCAAATGCGTGTTATAATGCCATAATTTCACATAAGAGAAAAAGGTAAAACTTGCTTCTGTTGAGTTTACTGCTAACGCTAGTGTGTGGTGGGATCAATTAGTTACAGCTCAAAGGTGCAACGATAAGGATCCAATATCAATATAGGGAAAGATGAAGAGAATCATGCATAGACAGTTTGTTTCTTCACAATACTATAGGAGATTGTACAACAAACTTTAAAAACTTGTACAAGGAACTAAGTCTCTGAATGAATCTACCAAGAGATAGAGGTAGCCGTGATTCAAGCCAACATACATGAGAATAGGGAGGCAACAATGGCATGTTTTCTTAATGGGCTTAACCGAGATATTGCCAACCTAGTCGAGCTATAACCTTTTGTAGACATGGAAGATCTCCTTCATGTCGCTATTAAGGTTGAGAAAGCAAGTTCAGACTATAAACAAAGGTAACTCTACACCTAAGTTTTCTAATAATCTAATTGGACTAATCAAAAGGGTGGGAGCAGTTTTAGTACCAGCAAGTTGACTTACAACAAAGACAAGTCCATAGATGATAAAGGTAAAGGGAAAGCAAGTGGTTCGGGATCGAAGATCTAATGCTTTAAGTGCAAAGGATATGGACACAAGCAAGCCGAATGTCCCATTCAAAGAATTATGACAATCATGGACAATGGTGATGTGATGAGTGAAGGTAATGATAGTGATGATGAGCCGGCCTTAGATGATAACACATAAAAAGAGGAGGATGTTGAATATGCTCTTAATGGTAAACTCTTTTCTTAGATGCCTATGCGTGCTTTGAGTGTACAAGCCAAAAGGGAAGAAGTACAACATGAGAATATATTCGATACTAAATGTAGAATTGTAAATTAATTATGTAGTATAATTATAGATGGCAGAAGTTGTACTAATGTTGTTAATGCTAGTTTAGTGGATAAACTTTGTTTGAAAACAACTAAACATCCTAAGTCCTATAAATTGTGTGGATTGAATAATTATGGTGATATTAGGGTCACTAGGCAAGCATTAATTTCTTTCTCTATAGGGCATTCTAAAGATCAAGTTTTGTGTGATGTGATTCCTATGCAAGCTTGAAGATTATGGCTTAGTATCTCTTGTTGAAGAATCCAAGGCTATGTACTCCAAGTCTCCACCAAAGCTTAAGGATCCAGGTTCATTTATAGTTCCTTGTGCAATAGGAGGTATGCATTTTAATAAAGCTTTATGTGATATGGTGCTAGTGTTAGTCTTATGGCTTACTCTATTTACAAAAGGCTCAATTTGGATGAACTAAAGCCTACCAATATGTGTCTTTCCATGGCGGACAAATCTGTCACATATCCACTTGGCATTTTAGAAAATGTGCTAACAAAAGTGGGGAAGTTTATAATACCAGCTGACTTTGTTGGAAATGGGGGAAGATCTTGAGATCCCAATTTTGTTTAGAAGACCATTTTTTATGACAGCAGAAGCAATTATTAATATGAAGAGAGGAAAGATCACATTAGAGGTGGATAATAAATGTATGGAATTTGATGTGCTGAATATTATGAAGTCAACACTTGCAAAAGTGGCAAGTAGAATTGATTCTATTGATGTTATTAGCGAATGCATTGAAGAAGTAATTCATGAGTGTTTGAGGCAAGATTCTATGGAGCTATCCAGGATGCAAGAAGCTAATAAGCATATTTTGGAGGACATCAATATTTGAACCTTTAAGTAGAGAGGATGATCCAAAGGATACTACATCAAGTGAAGAAGTCAAGATGGAGCTCAAGCCCCTACCTCAAACCTAAGATATGCATTTCTTGACTCTAACTTTAAATTTCCTTTTATTATTAATTCATCTTTGCTTAGTAATAATATTGATGCCTTATGTGATGAGTTGCTTAATCATAAAAATGCCATTAGTTATTCTATAAATGATTTAAAGTGTATTGGCCCTAATGTCTGTATGCATAGAATTCTTTTAGAGGACCACGCTAAGCCTTCTATTGAAGGTCAAAAGCGGTTAAACCCCACTCTCAAAGAAGTGGTGAGAAAAGAGGTAACTAAGTTGCTTGATAATGGAATCATATATTCCATTAGTGATAGTAAATGGGTGAGCCCCGTTCAGGTTGTACCAAAGAAGGGAGGCTTAACCGTTGTTAGGAATGAATCTAATGATTTAATACCTACTAGAACTGTCATGGATATGTGTATTGACTATAGAAAATTAAATAAAGCAACTAGGAAGGACCATTTGCCATTGCCTTTTATCGACCAAGTCCTTGAGAGACTAGCCAACTTTTCTTATTTTTGTTATTTGGATGGCCTTAATGGTTTCTATCAAATTCCTATTCATCCCGAGGATCAAGCTAAAACCACCTTTACATGTCTCTATGGTACTTTTGCTTTTAGGCGTATGCATTTTGGTTTATGTAATGCACCTGCAACTTTCCAAAGATGCATATTTTCAATATTTAGTGATTTACTCCATAATTGTGTTCAGGTTTTTATGGACAACTTCAGTGTTTATGGTACTAATTTCTCCAACTATCTAGACAATCTATCTAAAGTTCTTAATAGGTGTATTGAGCATGGATTAGTCTTGAATTGAGAAAAATGTCACTTTATGACACAAGAGGGAATCGTTCTTAGTCATTCAGTTTCAAAAAAAGGCATTGAAGTTGATAAGAAGATAGAAGTAATGGAAAATTTGCCACCATTGAAGAGTGTTAAGGATATAAGAAGTTTCCTTGGACATGCAGGTTTCTATCAAAGACTTCTCCAAGATAGCAAGGCCATTGTGTAAGTTATTTGCTAAAGATGCTATTTTTGAGTTTGATGAAGCGTGCCTCGGTGCATTTGAAACTTTGAAAAAAGCTCTTGTTTCCACACCCGTCTTGCAACCACCTAATTGGCAGCAACCATTTGAAATAATGTGCGATGCTAGTAACTTTGTGTTTGGGGATGTTTTAGGTCAAAGAAAGGAAGGTAAGCCTTATGTGATTTACTATGCTAGCAAATTACTTGATGATGCTCAGATCAACTACAACACTATGGAAAAGGAGTTGCTTGCTATCATTTATGCATTTGACAAGTTTAAGGGCATATCTTGTGGGGCAAAAGGTGATTGTTTATTCAGATCATGTTGCTCTTAAGTATCTTCTAAGCAAGAAGGACGTGAAACCTAGACTTTTACGGTGGATTTTGATGCTTCAAGAGTTTGATTGGGAAATGAGAGACAAGAAGGGTAGTGAGAAACTTGTTGCGGATCACCTATCAAGGATTAATCAAGACGGACTAAAAAGGAATTATGATGGTGTCCCAATTAATGACACATTTCATGATGAACATTTACTAAGTGTGGTATTAAAGGAACTTACATGGTATTCGGATATTGCAAATTATCTTGTGAGTGGTGTTCTTCCTTATGAGTTAGATTATCGACAAAGGAAGAAATTTCTGCATGATATTAAATTTTATTATTGGGAGGAGCCTTTGCTTTACAAGAGATGTGCCGATAGTTTAATTCAGAGATACATTCCTCAAGATGAAGCTCAAGATGTTTTGAGACATTGTCATTCCTTGGATGTTGGAGGACACTTCGGTGCAACAAAAACGACATCTAAGGTACTACAATCTGGTTTTTGGTGGCCAACTTTATTTAAAGATGCTAGAGACTTTGTTCTTACATGTGATAGATGTCAAAGAATGGGCAATATTACTAAAAAACATGAGTTGCCCTTAAAAGGAATCCTTGAAGTCAAACTCTTTGATGTTCGGGGTATAGATTTTATAGGTCCATTTCCTAGCTTTATAGGTTACAAGTATATTCTGGTCATGGTGGATTATGTTTCAAAATGGGTGGAAGCATTGCCAACTGTTACTATTGATGCTAAAGTGGTCAAGAAGATGCTTAAGAAAATTAATTTTCCTAGGTTTGGTACTGCTAGGGCATTAATTAGTGATGGAGGTTCCCATTTTTGTAATCATATGATTGAGGCTCTCTTAAAGAAGTATGGAGTACCACACAAGGTTGCTACTCCCTATCACCCATAAATAAGTGGGCAAGTTGAGATCAGCAATAGAGAGATGAAGTGGATCCTAGAGAAAACGGTGTCTTCTTCACGAATGGATTGGGCATTAAAGCTTGATGACGCTTTATGGGCGTGTAGGAAAACCTTTAAAACCCCAATTGGCCTTACTCCCTATCAATTAATTTATGGGAAGTCATGTCATCTCCCCGTTGAATTAGAGCATAAGGCATATTGGGCAACAAGGACTTTGAATTTTGATGTGAAGAAGGCCAGTAGGAAGAGGTTACTTCAACTTAACGAATTCGATGAGTTAAGAATGAATGCTTATGAGAATGCGAAGTTATATAAAGATCATACTAAGTTGTGGCATGATAAGCATTTATTTAAGAAGGAATTTCATGAGTGTGAGCTTGTTCTCCTTTTTAATTCAAGACTCAAGTTATTTTCGGGAAAGTTCAGGTCACAATGGTCGGGTCCGTTTAAAATTATGAAAGTTTATCCTCATGATGCGGTTGATCTTGCCAATGGAAAGGGGGAAATTTCTAAGGTAAATGGACATCGCCTTAAGCCCTACTTGATCGGTGATGTAATTGATACGGGCTGTTCTATCCCTTTATCTACACTATAATCAAATTGAGGTAAGGCCAAGCTATAGACCCTTAAATTTAGCATGGTAAGATTAACACAATTTTTTTCCTTAACTTTGATATACATTTTTACATTCTTTCCTTTTATTTCATTTTACTTCATTTTGTTTACTTAGAGTCATTACTTCACTCTTTCTTAACCCTTATTTATCATATTATTTTTGCTTTAGATTACTTTCTTTGCCTATTTAGTTTAAGTGCCTTAGCATTGGTGTCAAAATAAAAGGTGGCGAGTCGTCACGAGTCGACGACTCGTAACAGAACCTAACGATGACGACTCGTAATAGAAAGATTAGGTAACAAGTCGTCACATGTTGATAACTCATTATAAAAGGCTTTAGTGATGAGTCCTCATACATTGACGACTCATTCACTCACATTAATATTACCTATAGTTGCATCATCTATATTTATCCTTATCATAGCATAGTTTAATTTTTTGTTTTATGTGTTATACATTTTTCCTTTTTATTGTTCATTAATTTTTTTATTCTATTTATTCCTTGCCAAAATATAATTTTATAACTTAAAAGTTGTTTCTTTTCCAAGAATAGACATGTTCTTTCACATCTAAACACACTTTTCCACTATCTCTTACACCTCTACCTCTTACACCCCTATTACATCTATGTACACCCTTTTGACTACCCAATCTCACATATCTTCATATCCAATTAA